>NW_007377722.1:104666-122680 GCF_000475195.1 Diaphorina citri
ATACACCGACACAGGCATCGGACGGGGTTACGCAGTATGGCGTCATGTACATATCAGGGTAACAGGGTGTAGTCTACCCGCTCTCTCTGTGGTTATGAAGGTGGGAATCCATGAGCCCAACAAATCAGCCCCCAGGACACAAGAATGCTCGGTGTGTTTCAACGGGGATTGTGGTTGGCACAAACGGATAAGAGAAAATCCTATCCCTATTAAAAAAAAAAAAAAAAAATTGAAAATAATACGAGTAAATGTATACATACGTATTTAATAATGTTATAATGTAGATTACGAGTACTATGTATGTATGATTTAGATAAGATAGTATTAGATTTATGGTATAAGTAATTATATATCCAGCTTTAATTCTTTATTTCAATTATCTGTTAGAGGTTTTTACTCAAAGATAGCCTGTATCTTTATGACATAAGCTCTCTCAGCGCTATTCTACACTTCGTTTTCAATAACTTTTCTAAAGAGTCCGACCTAGAAGTGACTATTATAGTAGGAGGTGTCTGACTATATATATGTGAAATGCTGACTTACCATGTAATATTGAGTCTAATGTAGCAGTTGTTACATTGCTACGAAATAAAAAGTCTGCGGTGAAACACTCATGGTGGATTTTAACAACCTTCTTTCTAGCCTCAAACAGCCCGTTAGCTTAACAGCCCTGTTAAGCCAATACAAATTAAATGGAACTTAACTGGCTGTTAGCTTAACAGGAGTTCTAATGACTGAATAAATATTGGTGAAATACAACATCAGCTTTTAAATACCTTTGAAAAAAGCCATCCTTTACTTACCCCTCCCTGTATTTAAAATGTTTGAAAGCCACCGTTTCAATATAGGTGACCAAATTGTCATGTCCAGGATGGAAGGGGAGTTGCTTCAACACTTCGATGAGGATCAGACAGAACACAAACTCCACAGCCAGATCCCTTCTCTCCTGCAGGATAGTTTCTGCTTCCTTTGTTTCCACAGGATCACCGCTGAATAAACTGGAAATGGGTGACAGAAATTAATTGGGATTTTTTTTTTTAAATCCATAAATAGGTATGTGATTTATTACGAATCAAATATACAAGTCCTTGTTTAGTTAGACTGCGAGAGTAAAGGGAATTTTCAGACCAATACTAGCAATATAAACAGGGTATATTCTATTTAATTCCATTTATTTTCTCAACCTTTGTTCTCAGGCGGAAGTATTGTTCATGTAGAACTGTGTGTTCCTGGACTCTTCTGAATGGCCGCAACATCAAAATTTTCGATGGTCCGCTTTCAGTGCCAAAACATTTTCTACCCGATTTAGCCACGTGTGAAGGTCCCTGGTTTCAGTACGAAATCTCTTCCTTTGCCATTATTCCTTACCGTTATATGCTTCGTTGTCTCTTCTCTTATCCGACTCGAGTTTCGCCTACTTTGTAGGCTTTATCAAGGAAAATGACAACTGGGTTGTTGTTGTTGTTGTTGTTGTTGTTGTTGTTGTTGTTGTTGTTGTTGTTGTTGTTGTTGTTGTTGTTGTTGTTGTTATTGCTGCTAATATGAGGGTCTAATATAAACCTAACCAACTCACCCTTTGCCTCTGTTTTCCGGTGTTTTCTTGGCCGAGTCCGACAGACTCGCAGCGGCCTCCACACTCGGCCTCATCTGACGTTCATACCAAGCGAACAGGGCTCTCAATATAGACGGTAAACAGTGCTCTGCCACCGAGCCAAACGCTATGAGGAGCTGATCAAACACAGGGTCCTCACCCCGCTGTAATACTTTGGACAGGGGCTTCTCCTAAACAGGAAAGGAGTTTATAAAATGGAGTTTTTAGTATTCATTTAAGCAGGCCTCCGTGGCTTAGTGGGCATCACACAAGGCTTGAACAGTTAGGAATCGAAGCCGGAGCTGTTCAAATCTTGGAGGGGACGGAAATTTTCAGACTAAAACTTTTCCGTTCTCGGATAGACATGGGGGTGTAAAGAATGTGCTTTAAAATAATGCAAAAGTGGTTCCGAGGTAAGTCTTGATAAAAAAAAAGAAAATAGATTAGAATATCTATATTTAGATTAGAATATCTAATCTTTCTCACCTGCGGTTCAGCCAACACCTGGTCCAGTTTCTTCTCAGCCTGAGCGGTAAAATCCGCGAACAGACTTCGCATAACATATTCGCCGGGCCGCACATTATTACTCGAGTCTGCCGCAGTGCCGCACGTGGCCGCACGGCCGCCCCTCTGTCCTCCGGCCCACGGCAAAACTGTCACTGAGCTATCTGTAATAAAATAAAATAACAAAAGGAAAACGGTGGTTAAACACTCAACTAAAGAAGAAAATGGAAAAGTATGTACAACAGAAGCCAGCCTAGTTGGCTTGTAAGCGCTAAGTCACGGGTTCTATTACCGCGTGGGACAAATTTCATCCTACACAGATGAGGTTCGTTCTCGGAACGGCTTGGCTGGCTCTTTCCTATCCTATCCTCCTTCATTCTTCGATTTCGGGACAAGATCTCTCTTGTTAAAGTAACCTCTTTTTGAACAAAATTACCTGGTGTGTCACAATCAGTGCGGGACGTCACTTGGCTAGAACCATCTGTAACATCACTCCGAGATTCTGAGTCTCCCATCACACTACCTCCCCCTCCGACACTAGGGTTATCATTCTCTGCAACAGGTAAGTAAGAAACAACAGATAACAAACAAAATACGTGAAACAGAGGTAAGTAGGTAAAACTTTAACCATTTATGTACATACATATTTGGTAATAATAATAATAGTGCTTATTTATATTGCTCGCAAAGGACTGAAAAGTCCCCTTACTCCAGCAGTAGGCTACTACTATTACTTTGGTCAAATTCTCAAATTATATTGAGGATAAAATTCCCTACCTCGGCTGGTATTGAACCCACACCCTCCTGTTTACCAGGCAAGCGTCTTGACCACTACATCACAGACATAGGTAAAGCATTGTGTGAAATATTGCGAAACTCATTGTATGAAATACATATTTCGAAATTATTTGCATCTGAGAAGGGCAGTTAGTAAGTAATTTTCTTTTGTTAATCAATCCTAAATGAACGCATTAAATTTTATTATTTAACTTGGACTCAAACCATCAACCTCCATATCTGCAGATCTAAAAACTAGGTTGTTTAATTAAAAAAAAAAATATCCCATACAAAAGTTCAAACTCTGAGACTTGTTGAAATAATCACTGAGCTTTGAGCAGGCTGGGAGATCCACACAGTCTCAAAGTGTTCTCAGTGGTAAACACTATCATTTCAACCTGTATTTTTTAGACCTGAACTGCTAGACAATTCTCACTCATTCTTGATGAAAATCCACATTCCATCAGCCTCTGAATTAAACATTGAATACTTTGCTATTTGCCTGTCATGAGAAGGCTGCTTGAGCTTGTGACAGCTTTTGGTATCCATCAGTTCCAGAGCTAAAACTTAATTGCCTGAAATAGAGATAGGTGTTACGGACAACCTAAAAGGATACACTATTACCTGGGAGTAGATTGGTTTAATTAAGAAGAGTTTGGACTTTTGTGTTAACGTAGAAAGCCGACTTACCATCTTCATTCATGCTGCTAAAATTTAGGGGACTAGCCTAGTTAGCTTGAGTGGTAGTGCATCTGCCTTGTAAGTGCTAAGTTGTGCGTTTGATTCCTACAACCTGGGATTGAGTAATATTGATCTGGGACTTTTGTGTTAGCGTAGAAAGCCGACTTACCATCTTCATTCATGCTGCTAAAATTTAAGGGGTGAAAAACACCCTCCTCAAACGCACTGGGTTGCAAAAGATTGTCAAACACTGTAGTTACATTTCTATGAATGTAAAACCGTAAAATTAAAACTGAGAACTTTCCTGAGGCTATAGAAAGACAAAAGCCGAGGAGTTTTACATTATTTACCGGTAAAAAAGATTAAAATAAAAGGTACAAAAATCACAAAAAAGAAAATCCAACTTTCCCGACTTCCGATTTTCCGAAACTGGAATTTTTTTGTCAACAAATGATAAGGAATGTTGCGCATGCGCAAAACTGAATTTTCGGTACGAAAAAGGAAGAACTTTTCACACGGTGCTCAGAAATTCCAAGGCTACTGAAATGGGCAAAAAAGGTGTGTTTGTTAGATTTTTTTTTTTAAACAGTTATCGCTGCGATAACTTTTCACTTGGATGTGAAAATAATCGACCGTAATAAGCGTAATATTTGACGTGACGCGAATCGAAATCTGCCAGTCTAGCTTGAAGGGTAGCACGCTTGCCTTGTAAGCGATAGGTTGATTGTTCGATTCCCGCCTGGAGCAAACTTTATCCTGAATTATCAACACAGATAAGGTTTGTTCGCGGAATGGCTGGCTCTCTCCTATCCTGTCCCAATTCTCTCTTCGTTTTCGGGGTGATAAGACCTCCGTTCTTACAGTTCCCTCTAGCTGAAAAACCATAAAACTCTATTTCGTGTTAATATAGGCCGGGCGGCGAGCGGAGCGGCGCTTCGAACTCTTGACGTTCGCGCGCCTCCCGGCATGCTTGATCAACTATCATATTCTCTAAAACGAAGAAGATAAAAACTACGTACGTACATAGAGATAGGTATTTTATTCTATTCATTCACACGCCAAGCAGCGTATTAATATGTGCATAAAAATATTACATTAATTTACAAAAAATACATATTTGCATAGAACTGTCAAACTTGGAACCTTTTTTCAGAATAGCAGCCAATGAATGTCATAACGTCCACAATATTCAGAACTCAACGGGTTTAAGGTGTTGTTTTGATAGCAGGATGAATCATTACTGGTTTAAGGTCCCGTTTTGATAGCGGGATGAATCATTACTGGTTTAAGGTCCCGTTTTGATAGCGGGATGAATCATTACTGGTTTAAGGTCCCGTTTTGATAGCGGGATGAATCATTACTGGTTTAAGGTCCCGTTTTGATAGCGGGATGAATCATTACTGGTTTAAGGTCCCGTTTTGATAGCGGGATGAATCATTACTGGTTTAAGGTCCCGTTTTGATAGCGGGATGAATCATTACTGGTTTAAGGTCCCGTTTTGATAGCGGGATGAATCATTACTGGTTTAAGGTCCCGTTTTGATAGCGGGATAAATCATTTTACTGGTTTAAGGTCCCGTTTTGATAGCGGGATAAATCATTACTGGTTTAAGGTCCCGTTTTGATAGCGGGATGAATCATTACTGGTTTAAGGTCCCGTTTTGATTACTGGTTTCTTCTCGGGAGGAGGTTTCATTGAGGGAGACTGAGCAGCTTCTGTGTTTCCTTTACTCTCGGCTTTCTCCGTCTTCATTTCTGTCAAGGAAAAAAACAAAGTTCAGGTTGTTAAACAAATAAAGTGAGTTCCTAGTTGTAACTCAAAAAATATTTTTTGTTTGAGCTCTATATTCCCTTCATTGGAACTTCACTGGAAAAGCTAAAGAAAGTATCCCCTTAAGATAAAAAAAAGTACAGAAAATATCCATTTTCAATCCTCCTCATTGGCACAGAATTACCTTGAGTATTCTGCTGAGGGGCTTGAGGAACTGGGGGAACGGGGAAATGTCTTGTCAACTCTGACAGCAACATATCAACCCTTTGTCTCTGAAATATACTTGATGGCTCTTCTTTAATAATTTCCTTCTTCACTGTGTCCTTTCCCTGCGGTAACATCTTGCTGTCCCAACTGTAACCTTTGTTTGGGTTGTACTTGGATAGACTGTTGACCTCTTCAAATGCAGATTGTAAATGATGCACTGTAGATAACTGAAAAAGGAGATAAAAGAGGGAAATGAGTGTTGGGGTAAAGAGGGAAAAAAAGTAAAAAGGTAAGTACCTACTAAAAAAAAGAAATACCTAGTAATTTTATTTATTGTACCTCTGAGCTCCTAGGGCTTCTGCTTGACTAAGCATTTTGAACTTCATCCACAGCAAAAATTATGAACCAGTACCTACCTATTTTTAAGACATCAATTTCTCTTACTTATCTCAAAACCTATACTGCTCACCAGTCACTTACCAGTCTAGAACTGATAACAGAAGCTAGATCAGGTGCTTGGTACACAACTCCTGCAATAATGTAGTAGTCTGCAATAGGTGTTGTCTGTTCCATGGAATGCCGGTGTTGTTTACGTATAACATACAGAATTGGTTCTTGAACATGAAGCACCCACAGACATAGGTAAAGCATTGTGTGAAATATTGCGAAACTCATTGTACGAGTATGAAATACATATTTCGAAATTATTTGCACCTGAGAAGGGCAGTTACTAATTTTCTTTTGTTAATCAATCCTAAATGAACGCATTAAATTTTATTATTTAACTTGGACTCAAACCATCAACCTCCATATCTGCAGTTCACTGTGCTAAACACTATCTATAATCTATACTAATGAGGCTGGCTTGGAATATTAACATAGAAGATAATAATGATCCAAGCCTAAGTAAGTATCTTATTTAAGTAGAGGAGAAAATTATCTAACTAGAACTAAGTAGGAGATAATAAATGAACTTACTTAGCCTGACATATTGATAAATATTTACAATCCTGGTGTACATAGAACTTAAACTGAAATTGGGTATGGTTTCAGATTTTATCAATCAGTGAGAAATAATTAGTATGTAGGTAAGTAGGTATTTCTTTGTTACAAGCAAAGAACAAAACAGGTGGTTAGTATTACAAAGTCCTGGCAACAAGTAATTTAGTAAGTACATAATTATGTGTATTAAACTATTACTTAAATATAGTAAAGATTTATTTTTTTATAATAAATAGGTAAGTACAAAAGTACAATGTTGTCAGAATAATACCTAGACATTGTACAAATTTCCAAACTGAATTGTGGCCACTATCTATACTAATGAGGCTGGCTTGGAATATTAACATAGAAGATAATAATGATCCAAGCCTAAGTAAGTATCTTACTTAAGTATAGGAGAAAATTATCTAACTAGAACTAAGTAGGAGATAATAAATGAACTTACTTAGCCTGACATACTGATAAATATTTACAATCCTGGTGTACATAGAACTTAAACTGAAATTGGGTATGGTTTCAGATTTTATCAATCAGTGAGAAATAATTAGTATGTAGGTATGTAGGTATTTCTTTGTTACAAGCAAAGAACAAAACGGGTGGTTAGTATTACAAAGTCCTGGCAACAAGTAATTTGGTTTGTACCTAAGTACATAATTATGTGTTGTGTATTAAACAATTAAATTATTACATATGGTAAAAAAGGAATTATTTGTAATACTTTTTTACAATAAATAGTTACCTAAGTAAGTATAACTTTAGAAGACAAATAATAGACATTGTACAAATTTCCAAACTGAATTGTAGTATGAGTCTAGGGCACTGCAGAGTTGCAGACTATTGTATTAATCACATGCACTCATACAAAAATAAACAAATAATTTTTTTTTTCTTTCTAAACAAATGAAATTGTCATTTCCCCTTCTCCCTAGATTGAGTACTTGATTCTAAAAAAAAGTCAAGTGGTTTCTTTTTACACTCAACACAAACACTTCTTATTTTTCTTAGCTGACTATTATTTATTGGTCCTAAGCAATCAGCCTGGTTTGTAAACAATACTCTTTCTAAACAAATGAAATTGTCATTTCCCCTTCTCCCTAGATTGAGTACTTGATTCTAAAAAAAAAAGTCAAGTGGTTTCTCTTTACACTCAACACAAACACTTCTTATTTTTCTTAGCTGACTATTATTTATTGGTCCTAAGCAATCAGCCTGGTTTGTAAACAATACTATTATTCACACCGTCCCTAAACCATTTACACTTTTTAAGCTGGTAAGATGAATTACACTAACTGTTGAGATGAGATACACTAGTTTACTCTATTCACTAAAGAGTGTCATGGGGAAAACTTAAAAGTATTCTCTGTCACTATAGGAAATTGGAACAGTTCAGAAATTATTAAATTACTCCAGTGAGGGATGAAAGATATGGGGGGGGGGAGATGCAAAGTTCAAGAAAACAATACAGTGCAAGAGGATACAATAAATCAGGAGGGAAAGCACAATGCTTGTATCCCTTTTTTCCAAGTTTAACATTAGGAATGTTAGGTAACTTTACTATGTTATAACTTCTAAGGCTATATCAGACAATTTACAATATCAGACAATTTACAGTTGTACTGCTTAGTTTGATGTTAAGTCTGGCTGGGGGACTTAAAATAGAGAGGATACTAGCCTGAAGTTTCCCTTGCTAAGGAAATAGCAAAAGTTGAGTGTGAAGGGCATCCACCCATGTCCCTAAACCATTTACACTTTTTAAGCTAGTAAGATGAATTACACTAACTGTTGAGATGAGATACACTAG
Organism: Diaphorina citri; assembly: GCF_000475195.1. NCBI lineage: Eukaryota > Metazoa > Arthropoda > Insecta > Hemiptera > Psyllidae > Diaphorina > Diaphorina citri. Next base: position 113,000 of record NW_007377722.1, read on the forward strand.
TTTACTCTATTCACTAAAGAGTGTCATGGGGAAAACTTAAAAGTATTCTCTGTTGCTATAGGAAATTGGAACAGTTCAGAAATTATTAAATTACTCCAGTGAGGGATGAGAGATATGGGGGGGAGATGCAAAGTTCAAGAAAACAATATAGTGCAAGAGGATGCAGTAAATCAGGAGGGAAAGCACAATGCTTGTATCCCTTTTTTCCAAGTTTAACATTAGGTATGTTAGGTAACTTTACTATGTTATAACTTCTAAGGCTATATCAGACAATTTACAGTTGTACTCCTGAGTTTGATGTTAAGTCTGTCTGGGGGACTTAAAATAGAGAGGATACTAGCCTGAAGTTTCCCTTGCTAAGGAAATAGCAAAAGTTGAGTGTGAAGGGCATCCACCCAAGGAGCGGAACATTTCTCTCCCGCAGTCTCTGCACTCTGTGTATTTCTTATGGAGATTTTAGCGATCAAAAATGGATCATATCTCAGGATCGGTTTAGATTTTCGCAAAATCCTTTCTTATTGCACACCTAGACCATAAAAGGAATATTCCTATCAAATTTTAGCTTTCTAGGTGTTGTGGTTCTCGAGATAGAGCGATCAGTGTGTGAACTATGAAATGTGAACTGTGAATGAGTGAATGGACATCCACCCATAAATATTTTGTAGCCAAAACCAAATGGCAGTCCAAAGCAATCACCCTAGCTAGGGCTGATTGAGAGGATGACCAAAAATGCCATCCCTGTCTGAACACAGGAAAAGAAGAAGACTGCTTAGTCTAGTGTTAGGAAGGGCATCCAGCCAACCATGCAACAGACATGCAGGTGTAAAATACGAGATAATAAAGGCCAATTCCAAATAGAATTAGGAAAAGGTATAAGAAGACTACATATTTGGCTAATATTACAGTAGAACCTTGATTATCTAGCTGAAAATCCCGCTAGTTCATCCCGAGGCATGGCCAAACTTGTAGAAAAAGCATGGCCGAACTTGTAGAAAATAATAAAAAATACGGTTGTGCTTGGTGTTAGGAAGGGCATCCAGGCAATCATGCAATAGACATGCATTTGTAAAATACAAGATAATAAAGGCCAATTCCAAATAGAATTAGGAAAAGGTATAAGAAGACTACATATTTGGCTAATATTACAGTAGAACCTTGATTATTTCAACCTCCACTATTTCAACTCTCTATTATTTCAATCCCAAAATCAGTTCAAAATAGGGTATTTTTTAACCATTTCTGTTCTTTTGTACTTATATAACGATTAAAAAAAGTCTATAATCACTTAATTACCTCAATAAATGGACAAGTTATAGCAAATTAAAAATGAAAAAATCTGATAACTGGGTGTTTTACCTTACCTAAATTTTGCACCTTTTTCATTGCTCTATAAGGAATTTCAATTATTTCAACTACCCTCGGTCCCAATTAGTTGAAATAATCAAGGTTCTACTGTATAAACAAGGAGTGCATTTTCTGGAGCTTTTCTTACCATGCATGGACTGTTCCATAGATACTCCATCATCCAAGTGATGCTTATCAGCTTTTAAATACCTTTGAAAAAAGTCATCCTTTACTTACCCCTCTCTGTATTTAAAATGTTTGAAAGCCACCGTTTCAATATAGGTGACCAAATTGTCATGTCCAGGATGGAAGGGGAGTTGCTTCAACACTTGTTAATGCTTTATTAAGCCACTCAGAAAAAATATAACCCTCAAGCCTTTGGGACTCTAGGTATTTTAAGTTCTAGGCTTCTAGGTACATCCCATATAAAAGTTCAAACTCTGAGACCTGTTGAAATAATCAATGAGCTTTGAGCAGGCTTGGAGACACAGTCTCAAAGTGTTCTCAGTGGTAAACACTATCATTTCAACCTGTATTTATGTAGACCTGAACTGCTAGACAATGCTCACTCATTCTTGATGAAAATCCACATTCCATCAGCCTCTGAATTAAATATTGAATAGGTACTTTGCTATTTGCCTGTCATGAGAAGGCTGCTTGAGCTTGTGACAGCTTTTGATATCCATCAGTTCCAGAGCTAAAACTTAATTGCCTGAAGTAGAGACAGGTGTTACGGTCGTTACGGACAACCTAAAAGGATACACTATTACCTGGGAATTGATTGGTTTAATTAAGAAGAGTTTGGACTTTTGTGTTAACGTAGAAAGCCGACTTACCATCTTCATTCATGCTGCTAAAATTTAGGGGGAGGAAAGGAGTTTATAGTATGAACTTTTTACTAGATATGTCAAAAGAAAAAAGGGAAAATATATTTCTAGTCAATATATTAAAGAAATATCCATCAACTACTAAAATCTACGACTGAGTAGCTATCAGTCATAGCAATTTTTACAGTGTTGATAGAAAGTAAAGGAGGCTCTTAATAATTCTGTGATGTAAACAATTCTAAAGAGGCTCTCAGCTTCACAACGAATAGTTTATGATTTAGATTTAGATTAATTACCTACCGAGTACCTAGGTTAAGATACTTGAGTCTCAACATGGAGGTACTGGGTTTAAATTCCGGTTGGGGAGGAAATTTTCTACCCAGAACTTTTCTATTTTCGGATAGGCATGGGTGTAAAAAAAAAAAAGTGCTTGAAATAATGCGAAAGCGGTTCCAAGATAAGTCTTGATAAAAATAATTATTATAATAATAATAATAATCGTAGTAATAAAAGATTATATTTAGATTGGAATATCTAATCTCTCTCACCTGGGGTTCAGCCAACACCTGGTCCAGTTTTTTCTCAGCCTGAGCGGTAAAATCCGCGAACAGACTTCGCATAACATATTCACCGGGCCGCACATTATTACCCGAGTCTGCCGCAGTGCCGCACGTGGCCGCACGACCGCCCCTCTGTCCTCCGGCCCACGGCAAAACTGTCACTGAGCTATCTGCAATAAAATAAAATAGAAAAGGAAAACGGTGGTTAAACACTCATCTAAAGAAGAAGAAAAAAATGGAAAAGTACGTACAACAGAAGCCAGCCTAGTTGGCTTGTAAGCGCTAAGTCACGGGTTCTATTCCCGCGTGGGGCAAATTTCATCCTACACAGATGAGGTTCGTTCTCGGAACGGCTTGGCTGGCTCTTTCCTCTCCTATCCTTCTTCATTCTTCGATTTCGGGACAAGATCTCTCTTGTCAAAGTAACCTCTTTTTGAACAAAATTACCTGGTGTATCACAATCAGTGCGGGACGTCACTTGACTAGAACCATCTGTAACATCACTCCGAGATTCTGAGTCTCCCATCACACTACCTCCCCCTCCGACACTGGGGTTATCATTCTCTGCAACAGGTAAGTAAGAAACAACAGATAACAAACAAGATACGTGAAATAGAGGTAGGTAAAACTTTAACCATCTATGTACATACATATTTGGTAATAATAATAATAATAATAGTGCTTATTTATACTGCTCGCAAAGGACTGAAAAGTCCCCTTACTCCAGCAGTAGGCTACTACTATTACTGTGGTCAAATTCTCAAATTATATTGAGGATAAAATTCCCTACCTCGGCTGGTATTGAACCCACACCCTCCTGTTTACCAGGCAAGCGTCTTTGATAGCTGGTTTCTTCTCGGGAGGAGGTTTCATTGAGGGAGACTGAGCAGCTTCTGTGTTTCCTTTACTCTCGGCTTTCTCCGTCTTCATTTCTGTCAAAGGAGGCTTTACAAAAGGCACATGAAGGACATTTGGGTGCCCAATACTGTATAAACCGTGTCAAAGACAAAGTATATACAAAGTTCAAATTGTTAAACAAATGAAGTGAGTTCCCAGTTGTAACTCGAAAAATATTTTTGCTTGAGCTCTATTCCTTTCATTAGAACTTTTGAATGGTTTGTCTGGCTGTGGGACTATAGCGTCTGGCTGTGGGACTATAAACAGGGAGGAGAACAGCTAACCCTAACCAGCCTAGCTAGCTGGCAGTTCTTCAAAGGGTTCTCTCTGCTTTAAAGACCAAGCACAAGTCCTCACGATGGTTGACTGCGGTTCAGGACGAGCCAGCCAAATTAACATGGCTAGAGCTAGAGACCATCACCCCGGTGTATAGCAGATACAAAAAGACATCTTTTCTTTATTCTGCTATCGCCATTCGGCGAAAGCTAAAGCCGCTACAACAACAACTGCTGTATTTGTTTAACTCCACGGGCAAAGAGTCCCGAACGAATCTGTAACTGCTGTATTTGTTTAACTCCACGGGCAAAGAGTCCTGAACGAATCTGTAACTGCTGTATTTGTTCAACTCCACGGGCAAAGAGTCCTGAACGAATCTGTAACTGCTGTATTTGTTCAACTCCACGGGCAAAGAGTCCTGAACGAATCTGTAACTGCTGTATTTGTTCAACTCCACGGGCAAAGAGTCCTGAACGAATCTGTAACTGCTGTATTTGTTCAACTCCACGGGCAAAGAGTCCTGAACGAATCTGTAACTGCTGTATTTGTTCAACTCCACGGGCAAAGAGTCCTGAACGAATCTGTAACTGCTGTATTTGTTCAACTCCACGGGCAAAGAGTCCTGAACGAATCTGTAACTGCTGTATTTGTTCAACTCCACGGGCAAAGAGTCCTGAACGAATCTGTAACTGCTGTATTTGTTCAACTCCACGGGCAAAGAGTCCTGAACGAATCTGTAACTGCTGTATTTGTTCAACTCCACGGGCAAAGAGTCCTGAACGAATCTGTAACTGCTGTATTTGTTCAACTCCACGGGCAAAGAGTCCTGAACGAATCTGTAACTGCTGTATTTGTTCAACTCCACGGGCAAAGAGTCCTGAACGAATCTGTAACTGCTGTATTTGTTCAACTCCACGGGCAAAGAGTCCTGAACGAATCTGTAACTGCTGTATTTGTTCAACTCCACGGGCAAAGAGTCCTGAACGAATCTGTAACTGCTGTATTTGTTCAACTCCACGGGCAAAGAGTCCTGAACGAATCTGTAACTGCTGTATTTGTTCAACTCCACGGGCAAAGAGTCCTGAACGAATCTGTAACTGCTGTATTTGTTCAACTCCACGGGCAAAGAGTCCTGAACGAATCTGTAACTGCTGTATTTGTTCAACTCCACGGGCAAAGAGTCCTGAACGAATCTGTAACTGCTGTATTTGTTCAACTCCACGGGCAAAGAGTCCTGAACGAATCTGTAACTGCTGTATTTGTTCAACTCCACGGGCAAAGAGTCCTGAACGAATCTGTAACTGCTGTATTTGTTCAACTCCACGGGCAAAGAGTCCTGAACGAATCTGTAACTGCTGTATTTGTTCAACTCCACGGGCAAAGAGTCCTGAACGAATCTGTAACTGCTGTATTTGTTCAACTCCACGGGCAAAGAGTCCTGAACGAATCTGTAACTGCTGTATTTGTTCAACTCCACGGGCAAAGAGTCCTGAACCTGGTGTTAGGAAGGGCATCCAGCTAATCATGCAATAGACATGCAGGTGTAAAATACAATATAATAAAGGCCAATTCCAAATAGAATTAGGAAAAGGTATAAGAAGACTACATATTTTGCTAATATTACAGTAGAACCTTGATTATTTCAACCTCCACTATTTCAACTCTCTATTATTTCAATCCCAAAATCAGTTCAAAATAGGGTATTTATTAACCATTTCTGTTCTTTTGTATCTAAATTTAGCACTGTTGTGTATGATGGTGGTTTCGAACCAGTGTATTTCGGTTTTCCAATATCCAATATTGGCTAGAGTGAATTGATTCAATCCTCAGTCTTGATTTTCACTCTGGTGAGTCTACACAAAATAAATTCGTTCCAATGTTCTATTTTCAAAGTGATCTTTTCTTACTACATTAGAACTCCAACTCAACAAGCACCTTTTTCTTTGCTTTATACAGAATTTCAATTATTTCAACTTTTGATTATTTCAACTACCCTCGGTCCCAATTAGTTGAAATAATTGAGGTTCTAAGTACCTACTGTATAAACAAGGAGTGCATTTTCTGGAGCTTTTCTTACCATGCATGGACTGTTCCATAGATACTCCATCATCCAAGTGATGCTTGCTTAAATCTGAAAACAAAGATAAAATTTGATCATTTAATGATTTATCAGGCTACTCGGAAAAAAATAAACCTCTGAAGCCTTTAGGACTCTAGGTATTTATAAGTTCTAGGCTTCTAGGTAGGGTAAGTGTACCATTTATTCGCCCACCTAAAAAACGTACCATTTATTGGCCCACCTGCCCACATTTATTTTTCTAATTTTATCATGCCAGGATAAGCTGAGTGGATTTTCTGACACTAAGGGGGAGAAAGGAGAAAGTCCATTAGATTTTTTGAGTACTCACAACCTAAATTTAAAATTTCATAGTTCATTGACCTGAACAATACAATCGTGAGTGTTCAAGTCAAGCTATAAATACAGCAGAGTAGTGATCAAGGAACCACAGTTGTACCAAGCATGTTCTTTTAATTAAAGCCAGGTAAACCCTCTTTTACTGTTATGTAGGCTGATGTGTAGTATGTAGGTATGTTTTTCTGGGTTTTATTATTTTGTAGCAGGTATGAATTGCCTTCTAATGTGAAATACACAGATCAGTCATATCTACAATATTTACTATTTACTTACCTGGTAGCATTCCAACTCTGCCGGACATCATTTTTGACAGGAACAAAATGAACAAGCTTCACAGATCACAATCTGATTGTTCACAGGATGTGTTAGGTAAAATCTGATTAGAGCTTGTAGAAGATCTGAAAATCTCTCTAAGCTTGTGCAGATAACTTCACTAGGACCATAAATAGTTAAATAGATATAGATCAAACCAGAATTTCAAAGAAAGTTGTAGGTACGACCTGAAAACTTTTCCTTTTGTGTTTTGTGATTAATTTCCAATTTTTCCAAGGAGCTTTAGGAGCTCAAAATTTTTCACGTAAATTTTGGGAGATCGGGATCTTTTTTGTCTTAAAAAAATAAATAAATAAAACAGTGTTGCCAAGTTGGAAAAAACCTCTTTTGCGGAAAACCTCCGAGATAAGAACCGTTCACATCGCACATTTTTCTTTCGGCGTTGGACCTCTCACGAATCCCTCTGGCTAGTTGAAGTGCTGGTCAAGGCGGTCGCCTAGTACACAGAAGGTGAAGGTCGCGGGTTCGATAGTAATAATAAAAGTTTAGTTTCACTCCTTCATGCCAGCCTAGTTAGCTTGGTTGGTAACGCATCTGCCTTGTAAGCGCTAGGCCGTAAGTTCAATTTCCGCCCAGGGTGGATTTTATTCTGAACGGATAATGTTCATAATCGAAAAGGCTGGCTTTCTCTTATCCTGTCTTCCTTCTCTCTTCGATTTTGGGACGATAAGACCTTGGCAGTTACACTTCCCTTTATCTATTATATAAAAAAGAGACTCAAAGTGATTTTGGGTAGGTATGAATAAAATAAGAGCAAAGGATTGCAAATAGAATAAATTTGATAATAGCCTGTACAAAGGCTCACTCTGTATTTCCAAAAGAATTTTCAATGGAGCAACATATAATTTAACAAGGAACAAGAGACAGAGTGACATATTCTCAGGGTCACCTCCCTAGAAGGTCTAAAGACACTTTAGAAGGAAAATTATCTGAGTTCTAGGGACTCCAAAAATTAATATCACATCAAGAGTACCCTGGACCAGCAGACCTTTGTACATCCTGGGACCACAATCATAGTTTCATGGAGAAACTAATGTGCAGACTGCCTTGAGTTAAAGGTAAAAATCAGGCAATGTTAATGAAGATATATGGTATTATTCTTGACTTGTCTTAGTCAACTGAGGTCTTGAACAAATGAGGGTAAAATTGTCTCAGTTGGTGTCAAACCCATGCTCCCTCCTTTACTAGATGTGTAGATTCACCATTGTATCATAAAGGCAGATACATGGCTTGTTCCAAAAGGCATGACTGACTTCTCACTCCTTATGTTTTTCTCCGTGCTCAGAAAATATTGCCAAACAGTATGAAATTATTTCTGTACATGGAGGAAAAAGTGAGGAGTTTGGAGTGCAGAGTCTGACCCACAGATTTTGTTAAAACATAATGGACTCAATGTTTCTCTACAAAACAAATCTGTAAGTGTTATGAAATGAAATACAAATGTTTTATCGTTTTAGTATTGTTGATTAATTTATTTTTTGGAAATAGAATTAATTTCCTAGATTAAAAGAAATATAAAACTTACAAAATACACCTGAAGAACAGCAGTCTTTCTCTATATATACACCGAAATTAAATATCTATCGCTAAATTATCAACACAGACACATCAATAAGTAAGATAAATAAAAAAAAGGAAATGCTACCATTGGCTTTACGAAACATTGAAGTGAAATCCCTATAAGTTAGGGACCAAGGGACTGAAAGATTCTCTAGGGTTTTTCTTCGGTAAGGGTTTAACATCATCTAAAGCAATTTGCAAGGTACAAATCCCCAAGAATAGTACATAGTTCTAAACCCCTATGTATAAAATTCTGAACCTTTGAGTTTTAAATCCCTTTACTTAGGTTTCTAAACCCTGATGCTGAGGATTCTTAACCCCTATACTCAGAGTTCTAAACAAGGCTTCGACTGAGTAGTTCACTCAAGAGTTTTCTTCCCAATAACCGAGTGGATTGGAACAAATCACATGTCATCAGGCGCACTCCATTTGTCAAGAGTCTAGGCATTACCTTGCTTTTGGGATCAATTTAATTCGAAGAAACCATTTACTGATGCATTTGTAATCAATGAAAGAAGTAGCAACTACTGACCGGCACTGGTTGGAGGTGTATTGACAGGAATAGTAGATGGAGACACGTCAGGCGCGGCGGGTGATGAACTACTGCTCCCTCTGCTGTGAGAACTACGTAGTATTCGCTGAGTAGTCCTCTGCTCTTCTGTCATTGGCTCCTGCTTCATCTCTTGCTTTACACTCACTAGAACACAAATCAGTAACAATTGATCAGTTGCGCTTACTTGGGTGATGTTTTAAAGTCATAGTGCAGGAAAAATGAGGACCATCAGAATTTTTCTTTTTCTTCTACGACTTCTAGATACCAAGATAAATCGATCTAAAAAATACCGGTAAATCGTGAAGTTTGACGTCACGGCATACACTCCCGTAGGCGATGACGTCATAATTCATGACTCAGTTTGTTTGTGCGCAAGCGTTTCTGCGCATTTTTACGTGAAATCTGACGTCACAACTCTTTGAACTTTTTCATTAGAACGGCAAATAAATTTGAATTTTTGACCTTTTAAAGTTACTTTTTCGGAGTTTTGACCTCAGATTTGGATTTTTCACAACTTTTTACGTAGGTTGGAGGTGCTGCCACTAGCATCGGAACCTCCGTCTACAGACTCTGCAGATGAGTATGCACCTGAAACCCAGGGGGGAACATAGCCATTAGAGGGGGGGGTAGAGAGATACTGAAACTGGTCAGTTTTATATGTCTAGGCTAGACTGAGCCCACCTCTGTGGTCGAGTGGTCAAGAGCACTGATTGTCAACCCGGAGAAGCTGGGTTCGAATCCCGACCAGGGCGGAAATTTTCTAACCAAACTTTTTCGTTCTTGGATAGGCATGGATGTAAAAGAATGTGCCTTGAAGTAATGCGAAAGCGGTACCTTGCCAGCCTAGTTAGCTTAGTTGGTAGCGCGTCTGCCTTGTAAGCGCTAGGCCGCGGGTTCAATTCCCGCCCGGGGCGG
>NW_007377722.1:122690-123605 GCF_000475195.1 Diaphorina citri
CGAGTAGAATCTCCTCCATGTTCTCCATCTTTACTTTGGAGGTGTGTTGGTTACTCACCTGGGAGGTGTTGGTTTCAATAGCGGAGGTGAAATTGAATTTTCGGTACGCAAAAAGAAGAACTTTTCACACGGTGCTCAGAAATTCCAAGGCTACTGAAATGGGAAAAAAAGGTGTGCTTGTTAGCTTTTTTTTTCAAATCGACCGTAATATTTCTGACGTGACGCGAATCGAAACCTGCCAGTCTAGCTTGAAGGGTAGAACGCTTGCCTTGTGAGCGATAGGTCGATTGTTCGATTTCCGCCTGCAGCGAACATTATCCTGAATTATCAACACAGATAAGGTTTGTTCTTGGAATGGCTGGCTCTCCCCTACCCTGTCCCAATTCTCTCTTCGTTTTCGGGATGATAAGACCTCCGTTGTTACAGTTCCCTCTAGCTGAAAAAACACAAAACTCTATTTCGTGTTGATATAGGCCGGGCGGCGAGTGGAGCGGCGCTTCGAACTCTTGACGTTCGCGCGCCTCCCGGCATGCTTGATCAACTATCATATTCTCTAAATTCTAAAACGAAGAAGATAAAAACTACGTACGTACATAGAGGTAGGTATTTATTCTATTCATTCACACGCCAAGCAGCGTATTAATATGTGCATAAAAATATTACATTAATTTACAAAAAATACATATTTGCATAGAACTGTCAAACTTGGAACCTTTTTTTAGAATAGCAGCCAATGAATGTCATAACGTCCACAATTCAGAACTCAACGGATTTAAGGTCCAGTTTTGATAGCGGGATGAATCATTACTAATTTAAGGTCCCGTTTTGATAGCGGGATTAATCATTACTGGTTTAAGGTCCCGTTTTGATAGCGGGATGAATCATTACTGGTTTAAGGTCCAGTATTGATAGCGG
>NW_007377722.1:123645-152162 GCF_000475195.1 Diaphorina citri
AGATGAGGAATATATTGTAAAACGAAAGCAATCTCCGTGCCCGAGTGGGTATCAAACTAAAAGTGACTACAAATTACGGGGACCAACGGACCATTTTCAGTCTGTTGCGATCGGTCAGGTTTTTTTTTTTTTTTTTTTTTTTTTTTTTTTTTTTTTACGGAAAAAATTCTTAAAATCACAAGAGAACTCGAAAAATGCTAACGTTCCGAGCAACACTGCACATGGTGAAATGGTCTGTCGTGTCGGACCAAAAATAAAATTCGTTTGGAATGGTCCGGAGGGGCGGTAAATTTTGTCCGCCGCGCCGGACAATATCCGGACCAAATATTGGTCCGGTCCAGTCCAGTCCGTCTAATGGTTCGGAGCTGACTCACCGACTGACTAGTGCACTGAAAAGAGTAGTTCTTTTACTAACTTACTGCTTACAAATCCCTTTACACTCACTCCGTTCAAACACTTACTAACCAGCCTAGCAAGCTGGCAGTTCTTCAAAGGGTTCTCTCTGCTTTTAAAGACCAAGCACAAGTCCTCACGATGGTTGACTGCGGTTCAGGACGAGCGAGCCAATTTAACATGGCTAGAGCTAGAGACCATCACCCCGGTGTATAGCAGATACAAAAAGACATCTTTTCTTTATTCTGCTATCGCCATTCGGCGAAAGCTAAAGCCGCTACAACAACAACAACAACAATGGTTTGTCAAACAGAAAGGAAATTTTCTCATTAATTCTTGGTGCCAATCAGGCCTTTGGAAGGCCCTCTCTTTCAAAAAATTGGGTTTAGTGTTAAGCTAAAGAAAGTATCCCCTTAAGATAAAAAAAAGTACAGAAAATATCCATTTTCAATCCCCCTCATTGGCATAGAATTACCTTGAGTATTCTGCTGAGGGGCTTGAGGAACTGGGGGAACGGGGAAATGTCTCGTCAACTCTGACAGCAACATATCAACCCTCTGTCTCTGAAATATACTCGATGGCTCTTCTTTAACAATTTCCTTCTTCACTGTGTCCTTTCCCTGCGGTAACATCTTGCTGTCCCAGCTGTAACCTTTGTTTGGGTTGTACTTGGATAGACTGTTGACCTCTTCCAATGCAGATTGTAAATGATGCACTGTAGATAACTGAAAAAGGATAGCATTGATCAACTCAGGTAAACATGTGTTGGTTTTATAGTTCACTTTTATATCTTGGGGTATGTGTTGATTGGAGAATACAGTTGAACCTCAATAAAATTGATAGAGAAACAAAAAGAAATGGGCAGGAAAAGGAAAAGAAAAAAAAAAATGGAATCTAGTTAAAATTAAAAGCAATAATATTATTTTCTTTTGTGTTTTCCAGGAACATGACAGGTCTGGAATACATTGTGCTTCATGTTCAAGAACCAATTCTGTATGTTATACGTAAACAACACCGGCATTATATAGTTCACTTTTATATCTTGGGGTATCTGGAGAATACAGTTGAACCTCAATAAAATTGATAGAGAAACAAAAAGGAAATGGGCAGGAAAATTAAAGAAAGAAACATCAAAAATGCAATCTATTCCACAAACTATAAAATGAATAATAATCTTTTCTTTCATTTTCCAGGAACATGACAGGTCTGGAATACATTGTGCTTCATGTTCAAGAACCGATTCTGTATGTTATACGTAAACAACACCGGCATTCCATGGAACAGACAACACCTATTGCAGACTACTACATTATTGCAGGAGTTGTGTACCAAGCACCTGATCTAGCATCTGTTATCAGTTCTAGACTGGTAAGTGACTGGTGAGCAGTATAGGTTTTGAGATAAGTAAGAGAAATTAATGTCTAAAAAATAGGTAGGTACTGGTTCATAATTTTTGCTGTGGGTGAAGTTCAAAATGCTTAGTCAAGCAGAAGCCCTAGGAGCTCAGAGGTACAAAAAATAAAATGATTTTTTTTTTTTTTTTTTAAGTAGGTACATACAGAATTGGTTCTTGAACATGAAGCACAATGTATTCCAGACCTGTCATGTTCCTGGAAAATGAAAGAAAAGATTATTATTAATTTTATAGTTTTTGGAATACTATAGTTTTTGGAATAGATTGCATTTTTGATGTCTCTTTCTTTAATTTTTGTGCCCAATTCCTTTTGTTTCTCTATCAATTTTATTGAGGTTCAACTGTATTCTCCAGTCAACACATACCCCAAGATATAAAAGTGAACTATAAAACCAACAAATGTTTACCTGAGTTGATCAATGCTAAGCCGTTGCATTTTGATGATCTCATTGTTGCATGTACGGTCATAGAATGGGTTACTTCTTTCGGAAAAATAATCCATGATATTGGCAGGGTTCAACACTGGAATCCAAGCACTGTCATGCCAGGATAAGCTGAGTGGATTTTCTGACACTAAGGGGGAGAAAGGAGAAAGTCCATTAGATTTTTTGAGTACTCACAACCTAAATTTATCATTGACCTGAACAATACAGTTGTGAGTGTCCAAGTCAAGCTATAAATATAGCAGAGTAGTGATCAAGGAACCACAGTTGTGCCAAGCATGTTCTTTTAATAAAAGCCAGGTAAACCCTCTTTTACTGTTATGTAGGCTGATGAGTGGTAGGTAGGTGTTTTTCTGGGTTTTATTTGCAGGCATTATTCACTTTCTAATCTGGTATAAACAGACCAGTCATATCTACATTATTTACTTACCTGGTAGCATTCCAACTCTGCCGGACATCATTTTTGACAGGAACAAAGTGAACAAGCTTCACAGATCACAATCTGATTGTTCACAGGATGTGTTAGGTAAAATCTGATTAGAGCTTGTAGAAGATCTCTCTAAGCTTGTGCAGATAACTTCACTAGGACCATAAATAGTTAAATAGATCAAAGCAGAATCTCAAAGAAAGTTGTACCGGAAAACTTTTCCTTTCTTGTTTTGTGATTAATTTCCAAATTTTCCAAGGAGCTCAAAAATTTCCACGTAAAATTATGGAAGATCGGGAATATCGGGATCTTTTTGTCTTTTTTAAAAAATAATAATAAATAAAACAGTGTTGCCAAGTTGGAAAAAACCTCTTTCGCGGAAAACCTCCGAGATAAGAACCGTTCACATCGCACATTTTTCTTTCGGCGTTTGATCTTTGATCTCTCACGAATCCCTCTGGCTAGGTGGAGTGCTGGTCAAGGCGGTCGCCTAGTACACAGAAGGTCGCGGGTTCGATAGTAATAATAAAAGTTAAGTTTCACTCCTTCATGCCAGCCTAGTTAGCTTGGTTGGTAACGCGTCTGCCTTGTAAGAGCTAGGCCGTAAGTTCAATTCCCGCCCGGGGCGGATTTTATTCTGAACAGATAATGTTCATAATCGAAAAGGCTGGCTTTCTCTTATCCTGTCTTCCTTCTCTCTTCGATTCCGGGACGATAAGACCTTGGCAGTTACAGTTCCCTTTATCTACTATATAAAAAAATCTAAATAAAAAGAGACTCAAAGTGATTTTGGGTAGGTATGAATAAAATAAGAGCAAAGGATTGCGAATAGAATAAATTTAATAATAGCCTGTACAAAGGCTCACTCTGTATTTCCAAAAGAATTTTTAATGGAGCAACATATAATTTAACAAGGAACAAGAGACAGAGTGACATATTCTCAGGGTCACCTCCCTAGAAGGTCTAAAGACACTTTAGGATTAAAAGAAATATAAAACTTACAAAATACACCTGAAGAACAGCAGTCTTTCTCTATGTACACCGAAATTAAATATCTATCGCTAAATTATCAACACAGATACATCAATAAGTAAGATAAATAAAAAAAGGAAATGCTACCATTGGCTTTACGAAACATTGAAGTTAAATCCCTATAAGTTAGGGACCAAGGGACTGAAAGATTCTCTAGAGTTTTTCTTCGGTAAGGGTTTAACGTCATCTAAAGCAATTTGCAAGGTACAAATCCCCAAGAATAGTACATAGTTCTAAACCCCTATGTATAATTTGAGTTTTAAATCCCTTTACTTAGGTTTCTAAACCCTGATGCTGAGGATTCTTAACCCCTATACTCAGAGTTCTAAACAAGGCTTCCAAACCTCCAAGTTTAGGATTCTAAACCACAGTACTTAAGTCTAAGCCCCTATGCACATGATTCTAGTTTCATGGAAATACAATATTTATGTGCTCTTCCACTAATGCAAAAAGCTGAGATTAGATTTCACAAGTCAAAATGCTGACAGTTTATGGGGAGCATAGCTTGCATAATCAAAATCTAGCTTTAAGTACTGAAGTACTAAGCTTGAAAGACTACTGTTCAGCAGATGAAATCTTCACAGGTTGCCATTTCCCCATGACTTGAGGAAAAACCAATGACTGTGAGGTCTCATCAAGACCCAACAGTCTTTTCAAATGTCACACTGTACAGATTTGATGAAAACTATTTACATGAGGGTGCTGTCTAGTGTACTGACATCTTGACACTAAATCCTCCATCAGCATCCACTCAAAGGTCACTACAGTCGACCCTGCACTCTAAATCATCTTGGAGCAATATTTACGAGCTGGAAGCACCGGGTGCATTTTGTTGCTGCTGTTGGGCTTCGAACGCTTCTTGGAATGTGGGAGGTCGAAATTGTTCAGCTGTGAATCGTGTGAAGAGAATTCCAATGCCTTCAATCATGGCCAGCAAAATAGTTTCATGGAAATACAATATTTATGTGCTCTTCCACTAATGCAAAAAGCTGAGATTAGATTTCAAAAGTCAAAATGCTGACAGTTTATGGGGAGCATAGCTTGGATAATCAAAATCTAGCTTTAGTACTGAAGTACTGAGCTTGAAAGACTACTGTTCAGCAGATGAAATCTTCACAGGTTGCCATTTTCCCATGACTTGAGGAAAAACCAATGACTGTGAGGTCACACAAAGACCTAACAGTCTTTACAAATGTCACACTGTACAGATTCGATGAAAACTATTTACATGAGGGTGCTGTCTAGCGTACTGACATCTTGACACTAAATCCTCCATCAGCATCCACTCAAAGGTCACTACAGTCGACCCCGCACTCTAAATCATCTTGGAGCAATATTTACGAGCTGGAAGTGCCAGGTGCATTTTGTTGCTGCTGTTGGGCTTCAAACGCTTCTTGGAATGTGGGAGGTCGAAATTGTTCAGCTGTGAATCGTGTGAAGAGAATTCCAATGCCTTCAATCATGGCCAGCAAAAGGAACTTTCCTGAGGCTATAGAAAGACAACAGCCGAGGAGTTTAACATTATTTACCGGTAAAAAAGATTATAAAAGGTATAAAAAACGCAAAAAAAGAAAATACAATTTCCCGATTTCCGATTTTCCGAAACTGGATTTTTTTTTTTTTTTTTTTTTTCAAACAAAAAACATATAAATTCAATCATGGCCAGCAAAATACCTGGAAATAAACAATAGAAATCACAGCATTAGAAATATGGTCAGGAAAATAAATATATGACTTTTAAAAATCTTTTAATTTATTTTTTCAATTTATCTCTTCATTTTACTAAGTTAGAAAATTGTAGAATGAGATGATACTGGTACCCTGATTAGGTGCAGGATCAAAGAGTAGCACCAATTCCAATGTTCTAACCCTGAACTGAGGCTAACCATTCAAATAAAATGCTAAAATATTTTTTACTTTAAGCAATTAAAATCTAGCCTTTCTAACTTACCACCTATCAAAGCACTTCCTGCCATAGCAGGAACCCCATTTCTGGCAGCTAAAATTCCACCCGTAGCAGCTCCACTGATAATAGAATTCCATGGGTCTTCCTTCTTCCGTACATAGACTAGAGAACAATCTATCGTTGAGAACATGGCACCCCATACAGCAAAGTTACCGGCTAAGATGGGAGACTTTTGTTTGATTGTGGTAGTCATTCCCTGAAACATGAGAAAAGGAAAAGTTAGAGTACTAAAACAGGAGAGAGAGAAAAAAGGAAAAATTGCAGGATTAAAACTTCCTTATGGATCATAGTTAGGAACAAATTTTCATTGCTTACTTTATTATTGAGTCTTTATTTGTTCATTACCCAACCTCTTTTACAAGAGTTAAGTTCAAGTATTCAACCAAATAATGGGCTCTCACTGTTTTATTGGGTATACATGTAATTAATAAAATAAAAGACGATTTTCTTTTATGATCATTTTTAATATTTTTTGACAACTTTATTAATTGATTATTATTTTTTTATTGAAAAACAACAAAAGCGTCACCCAAAAAGTCCCGCTCATCATAACGCATAATTTAGGTACTTCCTCAAATAGGCCCGATTGTAATATGAAACACAAAAGGGCCCGTTTGTTATACACAACCCAAACACTCACGGACAATAAATTAACACCAAGATAAACTTACCAAGAACCTCCTGTTCATACCACTGGGGGCATTTCTGAAGCCTTTGATTCCGTGAAATAGAGCTCCTCCTATCAAACCCATTGTGAATGCACCACCGCAGTCATCAACAATCCTCCATGGACATGGCTCTCTAGCATATTCTTCCACTGCAAAAGGAAAATATCATCCATTAATAATAAAACAATAATTGTCTCTATTAATCAAAGCTGAAAGGTAACGGGTACACAAAGGTCAAGGTAGTCTGTGTTATCAGTAGGTGTCTACCTTCATATTGAACAGAGCTTCCTTGAGAGATATTTCAAATGCACTTGAACTTCCTGAATAAAAATGCAAGGTAGATAAAGCACAGCATAAACCGGATACATAAGAATAGGTAGGTATAGTGAAGTTATTTGGGGCCTAGGTTGCACCATCTGATTGGAGCTACTTACTTTATTGAGATTTATTGATGTCCGGACTAACCAGGTACTGCCTGGCTTTACTGAACCTTAGGTAATGTTGCGGACACAGAAGAACACCTTTTCCTTTCTAATTTTGGCCAAAAAGTCTTTTACTGGAGGAAAATTGATAAAATGATAAAAAGAATATTTTCAATTTTTTTAAAAGTGAGGTTAGGATTTTTCAAATATAAAACGCCTGCATTTGTTTTGAAATCTGGATAAAATGCAATGTGCACAACATCAAGGCTATTGTTAAAGGAGGTGTGCTTATTTGTCACCTCTTTTTTTCCAAGGGTTTTTGAATGGAAAGAGGAAAATAAAATAGATTTGAAGTAAAAAAAAAAAACGTATTTGGGGTAGTTTTACAGGGTATCCCATCCAGTTTTCACCTTTGAATTGAATGTGCCCAGGACAGCTTCGAAAAAAAATCAAGTTTTTTTTTCCTCTTCCGCTTAAATCGTGCATCGTGTGAAAATGTCTTTACAAAAAACAACTGATAATGAAAAAGCGCGCTAAATTTTAAAAATTGAAAATCTTTTCAAAAAAAAATCTTTCCCACAGACCGAAAGTGAAAACAATTTTGATAAGGAACGAGGGACTGTTGGTTAATTGGTTATTTAAAGGGTTTTATCGTGGATTAGTAAACACCAGTGCAATTACTATGGACTAAAGCAGAGGAACATAAAAAACACTCATCAGCAAACTAAAATTTTGTGCCTGGTGTCTCTAAAGTCCCCAGTGTGTTAAAAATGTTAAGCAGAAGCTTATATTTTTCAGCCAAGATATGTCTCAATCAGACATCAACAAACTTATTGTTACTCAAACAGGCAGACAAGCAAGTCTTCAACCTAGCAAGACACTTCACTGTAAAATCATCTCACTCACAAGCATCCAGAGTAAGTAAATCATCAGTATGTCATGCCCCATGTGATCAGAAAATTCTTCATGAAAGTTACCAATGTTTCTTGGTATTATTATGTTGTGGCTATTGCCAAATGTAGAGGAAGAGAAGAAGAAAAATGAATTTTATACCTTTTTCAATTTTAATTTCAGGTGGACAAAGAAAACAAGAATGACATCCTGATATACGAAGGTCCATTAGCATCCAAAATACGACTTGCTAAACTATTCTCCCTGTCCTCATCAATGATTGGTCTATCATTACAACCCATACTTTATCAGAAAACTCTCGAGGCAGGAACAGGACTAGCGGTGACAATAGGAGGAGCTATATTCCTCGGCTTTTTCACATTTGTCACACCAGTTCTATTACATTTGGTGTCGAGGAAATATGTGTCCCATTTGTTCTACAACCCACATACAGATGAATTCACAGCTAGCACTTACAATATATTTCTCATCCCTAAACTGGTAAGTTTTGGAGATACCTAGATACACATATTACACATATGTTGATCCATTCCTTGTGACTTTTTTTTTTTTCTTCAATTTTATTATTATTGAAAAAGGAAACAGTAACAATGGAGACTGTGTGGAAATTGAACCCACAGTCCACCACTTTCAAGGCAGGTGTGCTACCTTGCTAGCTAACTAAATTTTGTCACTTTCTCTGTTTCAGACAATATTCAAAGCCATAGATGTCACAAGGCCAGATTTACCCACCATGTTTGCTTCATTCTACGTGAGAGGCAAACCCTTGTTTGTAGACCCAGAGAATTTCACAGATATAGAATTGTATAAGAAAATGATGGGCTACGACAAACCAGTTGATCTGAAGCTAAGCAAGCCAGAACTGAACAAACCGGCAAACTTTAAGTAGAAGAGAGGATTGCTCAAAGTAGGTTTTAATGAGAATCTTCAATAACATGTGGTCCTATACCTAGGTACATTAAAAAAAAAAAGAAACTAATGTGCAGACTGCCTTGAGTTAAAGGTAAAAATCAGGCAATGTTAATGAAGATATATGGTATTATTCTTGACAGAGCTCCTCCTATCAGACCCATTGTGAATGCACCACCGCAATCATCAACAATCCTCCACGGACATGGCTCTCTAGCATATTCTTCCACTGCAAAAGGAAAATATCATCCATTAATAATAAAACAATATTTCTTGTCTCTATGAATCAAAGCTGAAAGGTAACGGGTACACAAAGGTCAAGGTAGTCTGTGTTATCAGTAGGTGTCTACCTTCATATTAAACAGAGCTTCCTTGGGAGAAATTTGATTCAAATGCACTTGAACTTCTGGGATAAAAACGCAAGGTAGATAAAGCACAGCACAAACCGGATACATAAGAATTTAATGAAGTTATTTGGGGCCTAGGTTGCACCATCTGATTGCAGCTACTTACTTTATTGAGATTTATTGATATCCGGACTAACCAGGTACTGCCTGGCTTTACTGAACCTTAGGTGATGTTGCGGATACAGAAGAACACCTTTTCCTTTCTAATTTTGGCCAAAAAGTATTTTACTGGAGGAAAATTGATAAAATGATAAAGATAAAAATTAAAAAAATGGAATAGAGTAGGTATTTTCAATTTTTTTAAAAGTGAGGTTAGGATTTTTCAAATATAAAACGCCTGTATTTGTTTGAAATCTTGATAAAATGCAATGTGCACAACATCAAGGCTATTGTTAAAGGAGGTGTGCTTATTTGTCACCTCTTTTTTTCCAAGGGTTTTTGAATGGAAAGAGGAAAATAAAATAGATTTGAAGTAAAAAAAAATCGTATTTGGGGTAGTTTTACAGGGTATACCATCCAATTTTCACCTTTGAATGTGCCCAGGACAGCTTCGAAAAAAAATCAAGTTTTTTTTTCCTCTTCCGCCTAAATCGTGCATCGTGTGAAAATGTCTTTACAAAAAACAACTGATAATGAAAAAGCGCGCCAAATTTTAAAAATTGAAAATCTTTTCAAAAAAAATCTTTCCCACAGACCGAAACCGAAACACCGAAAGTCCGAAAGTGATAACAATTTTGATAAGGAACGAGGGACTGTTGGTTATTTAAAGGGTTTTATCGTGGATTAGTAAACACCAGTGCAATTACTATGGACTAAAGCAGAGGAACATAAAAAACACTCATCAGCAAACTAAAATTTTGTGCCTGGTGTCTCTAAAGTCCCCAGTGTGTTAAAAATGTTAAGCAGAAGCTTATATTTTTCAGCCAAGATATGTCTCAATCAGACATCAACAAACTTATTGTTACTCAAACAGGCAGACAAGCAAGTCTTCAACCTAGCAAGACACTTCACTGTAAAATCATCTCACTCACAAGCATCCAGAGTAAGTAAATCATCAGTATGTCATGCCCCTATACTTACCATGTGATTGGAAAACTTCATGAAACTTACCAATTTTTCTTGATATTAATATGACTAAAACCGTGAAACTCTATTTCGTATAAATATAGGCTGGTAGGCGCTTTGAACTCTTGACATTCATGCACCTCTCGGCACACTTGACGTTGTGGCTATTGCCAAATGTAGAGGGAGGGGAGAAGAAGAAAAATTCATTTGATACCTTTTTTCATATTTCTTTAATTTTAATTTCAGGTGGACAAAGAAAACAAGAATGACATCCTAATATACGAGGGTCCATTAGCGTCCAAAATACGACTTGCTAAACTATTCTCCCTGTCCTCATCAATGATTGGTCTATCATTACAACCCATACTTTATCAGAAAACTCTCGAGGCAGGAACAGGACTAGCGGTGACAATAGGAGGAGCTATATTCCTCGGCTTTTTCACATTTGTCACACCAGTTCTATTACATTTGGTGTCGAGGAAATATGTGTCACATTTGTTCTACAACCCAAACACAGATGAATTCACAGCTAGCACTTACAATATATTTCTCATCCCTAAACTGGTAAGTTTTGGAGGTACCTAGATGTACATATGTTGCCCTTCCTTGTGACTTTTTTTATTGATTTTTAAGGAAATTAAAGGATGGAGCTTGTGTGGGAATTGAACCCACAGTCCACCACTTTCAAGGCAGGTGTGCTACCTAAGTAACTAGATTTTGTCACTTTCTCTGTTTCAGACAATATTCAAAGCCATAGATGTCACAAGGCCAGATTTACCCACCATGTTTGCTTCGTTCTACGTGAGAGGCAAACCCTTGTTTGTAGATCCGGAAAATTTCACAGATATAGAATTGTATAAGAAAATGATGGGCTATGACAAACCAGTTGATCTGAAGCTAAGCAAGCCAGAACTGAACAAACCGGCAAACTTTAAGTAGAAGAGAGGATTGCTCAAAGTAGGTTTTAATGAGAATCTTCAATAACATGTGCTCCTATACCTAGGTACATTAAAAAAATAAACTAATGTGCAGACTGCCTTGAGTGAAAGGTAAAAATCAGGCAATGTTAATGAAGATATGTTATTATTCTTGACTCGTCTTAGTCAACCGAGGTCTTGAACAAATGAGGGTAAAATTGTCTCAGTAGGTGTCAAACTCATGCTCCCTCCTTTTCTAGATGAGTAGATTCACCATCTTATATTATAAAAACAAGTTGTATCATAAAGGCAGATACATGGCTTGTTCCAAAAGGCATGACTGACTTCTCACTCCTTATGTTTTTCTCCGTGCATAGAAAATATTGACAAACAGTATGAAATTATTTCTGTACATGGAGGAAAAAGTGAGGAGTTTGGAGTGCAGAGTCTGACCCACAGATCAAAAAACAAGAAGTGTTATGAAATGAAATACAAATGTTTTATCGTTTTAGTATTGTTGATTAATTTATTTTTTGGAAATAGAATTAATTTCCTAGATTAAAAGAAATATAAAACTTACAAAATACACCTGAAGAACAGCAGTCTTTCTCTATATATACACCGAAATTAAATATCTATCGCTAAATTATCAACACAGACACATCAATAAGTAAGATAAATAAAAAAAAGGAAATGCTACCATTGGCTTTACGAAACATTGAAGTGAAATCCCTATAAGTTAGGGACCAAGGGACTGAAAGATTCTCTAGGGTTTTTCTTCGGTAAGGGTTTAACATCATCTAAAGCAATTTGCAAGGTACAAATCCCCAAGAATAGTACATAGTTCTAAACCCCTATGTATAAAATTCTGAACCTTTGAGTTTTAAATCCCTTTACTTAGGTTTCTAAACCCTGATGCTGAGGATTCTTAACCCCTATACTCAGAGTTCTAAACAAGGCTTCCAAACCTCCAAGTTTAGGATTCTAAACCACAGTACTTAAGTCTAAGCCCCTATGCACATGATTCTAAACCCCTGAGGATTCGAAACCCTCGAGTTCTCCTATGTTTAGAGTTCTACACCCCACTGCTTAGGCTTCTCAACCCCTAGGATTCTAAACCCTTGTGCTCAGAGTTCTGAACCCATCTGCTTAGGTTTCTAAACCCCCGAGTTCCCCTACTCAGAAATCTGAACCCCTCTGCTTAGAATTCTAAACCCTTATGCTTAGGATTCTAAACCCATATACTCAGAGTTCTGAACCCCTCAGCTTAGGTTACTAAATCCTCGAGTTCCCCTACTCAAAGTTCTGAACCCGTCTGCTTAGGTTTCTAAATCCCCGAGTTCCCCTACTCAGAGTTCTGAACCCCTCTGCTTAGGATTCTAAACACTTATGCTTAGGATTCTAAGCCATTATACTCAGAGTTCTGAACCCCTCAGCTTAGGTTACTAAACCCCCGAGTTCCCCTACTCAGAGTTCTGAACCACTCTGCTTAGGATTCTAAACCCTTATGCTTAGGATTCTAAGCCCTTATGCTTAGGATTCTAAGCCCTTATACTTAGAGTTCTAAACCTCCAAATTTAGGATTTAAAACCCCCGAGTTCCAAACCCCTATGTTTAGAGTTCTGAACCCCTCTGCTTAGGTTTCTAAACGAAATTCTAAACCCTTATGCTTAGGATTCTAAGCCCTTATACTCACAGTTTTAAACCTCCAAATTTAGGATTTAAAACCCCCGAGTTCCAAACCCCTATGTTTAGAGTTCTGAACCCCTCTGCTTAGGTTTCTAAACGAGTTCTGAACCCCTGTGCTTAGGTTTCTAAACCCTTATGCTTAGGATTCCATCACGAAGCCAGTTCATCTGTACTCTGCAGATCATCCACTATTGAGATCATGGGAACATAACTCTCCTCCCCGGGAGGGGGGTGCTTAGGTTTCTAAACCCTTATGCTTGGGATTCCATCACGAAGCCAGTTCATCTGTACTCTGCAGATCATCCACTATTGAGATCATGGGAACATAACTCTCCTCCCCGGGAGGGGGCACCTCGAGATTCGATTCTCGAACCTTCCACTCCCAGTCCATCTTCTGAACCGCGTGTAAACTCTCCGCCTCGTTCGTCTGACGAATTATCATGCGCTTCTGTGAACAGAGAAACGTGGGGATATTGTGAAATGGTGGATTCGTCTTTTCCCGTTTAAAGACAGGGTCGGCATTTTTCGTCAGCCTCTCAAACTAGGGTGATCGCTTTGGGTTGACATTTGGTTGTGGCTACAAATTTTACGAGTGGATGCCCTTCGCACTACGAGTGGTGGATTATTAAGGATAAAGAACAATAAAAAAAAAGGGATTTTTTTTTCAATATGTACTCCGTAATGCACCCCGTACATATTTCGACTCCATGTTCTACGAATTTATAGAAACAGTATCGAACCTTTAACTCCTCAACTGTCAGTCAGATATGACTAAAAGCTACACCATTTAATCCGACGCGACGCAAAAAAGTCACGAGACTATTTTGAACTTGTTTTTTTTTTTTTTTCCAAGAGGTTTGACAGAGGGAACTGTAACTGCTAAGGTCTAATTGTCCCGAAATCGAAGAGACAAAGAAGACAGGATAGGAAAAATCCAGCCGTTCCGAGAACGAACATCATCGGTTCAGGATGAAATTCTCCCCGGGCGGGAATCGAACCCGCGGCCTAGCGCTTGCAAGGCAGACGTGCTATCAACCAAGCTAACTAGGCTTGTTTTGACTGTTAAAGAAGAGTAAATTTTCTCGACACTTCCGAGTCTCGAACCTGAACCCACCTTGATTTTGTCCCACTTATCGTCGATATCTCGTAGCCACTTGATAAACAGTCGGCCATTGTACCGATATCTATCTGTACGTTTGTCCTTCTTGTGTTCCAGAGAGTCCTTGTCATCCGTATCGGGACCTGATCGGGAAGAGAAGAAATCCGTGGCTTTAGACTCCAAGTTTAGACAGTTCAGAGAGGTTTACGTCAGCTCCCATGGCGTAGTGGTCACTGCGCTCGCCTTGCACGCGGGAGACCCGGGTTCGATTCCCGGCGGAGTCAAGAAATTTATATCATGCTAGTGATTGATTCCGTGACTGGCTGTTGCGGGGCCCACTCAGCCTCGTGAGGAAAATGAGTAGCTATGACATATAAATGCGCATAGCGACCGGTGCCAGCATGGTAGGTAAACATTGGATTTTAGGATTATTGAGATATTGGAAAAATCCTACAATGCTGCAGTGAGCACCAAAGTTGTGACATAATAACACAAAAAAACTGCATTTACAATGCTGCAGTGAGCACCAAAGTTGTGACATAATAACACAAAGAAACTGCATTTTTTTAGAGAGGTTTACAGAAATAAAGTAGAAAAAACATGCAGGTTTTTACTCTGAGGAAGAGCTCACTAAGTCAGAATCCTGCCTTTAAAGCCCAAATTTCAACTTTCTAGGTGCCAGCTTAGTTGGTAGTGCGTCTGCCTAGTAAGCGCTAGGCGGCGGGTTCGATTCCCGCCCGGGGCGGATTTTATCCTGAAGGGATAATGTTCGTTGTCGGAAAAGCTGGCTTTCTCCTACCCTGTCTTCCTTCTCTCTTCGATTTCGGGACGAAAAGACCTTAGCAGTTAAAGTTCCCTCTGTCAAACCTCCTAAAAAAATGAAAAAAAAAAAAAAAAAAAAAAAAACCAAGCCGAGATCAGTGTGATCCATTACCTTACAAATTGCTGTTTAAAACATTACAGGTAAAAAATTTCAACGATTTGCAACCTTCCTGGCCGAGTGGTTATCACACTAGGCTTGCACGCCGGAGTTCCCGAGTTCGATTCCCCGTGGGGTCGAAGTTTTTTCGGCTCTGTGCTTGGAGTTTGGGGTTCACTCAGCCCCGTGAGGACAATTGAGTAGCTACTTTAATCGAGTAGCGACCAGTGGCGGCATTACCAGTGTAAAAAGATTGATGATGAATAAGAAATAATAGTAAAGGAGGCACTTGGTATAATGCTGTGATAGATACCCACAAAAGTCGTGAAAAAGCTCTCTGCTTTACCACAAAGAATCCATGATTTGATTTGATAAAAAGTGAAGAAAGTTCTTCTTACCTCTGCCTCCGTCATTTTCAAGCTCTCCACATCCTTGACCCGAGCATACAATGTTTCCGACAGCCTCTTCCTCAACTTCTCTCGGTGAGTTTTGTGCCAAGGGATAGGTTGTGCTGTTTCCAAACCCGCGTGTAGAGTCTACCAAATGCAACACTCGCCGCACTTATTCTCGACTTGACTTCGATGGTGGCATCTTTGTTTCGGGCGATTCTGCTGCCCAGGTATTTAAAGTTCTCCACAACACAGAGCGGCTCATTCCGGATGGTGATTGGGGCAACAGGGGGCGGACAGTTGACATACATCACTTGTGTTTTGCTAACATTGACTTTTAGTCCCAGCTCGTCAGCGGCGTTCACAAATGCATCTAGGAGAAGTTGTAATTCCTCTGCCGTTTTAGCAACAAGGGCGCAGTCATCTGCAAAAAGGAGATCCGTCAGAAGTGCTGTGTTGACTTTTGTTTTGGCTGCTAAACCCCTCTTTGAGAACATGTTCGAGTCGGAACGGAACGTGATCTGGATACCGGTGTTCTGCAGTTGTTTCGTTCGTTTTGTGATGGTTTGCATGTACACCAAGAACAACAACGGCGCCAGGACACAGCCCTGTCGAACTCCGGTTTTGACTAGAAAGGGGCTCGTCTGCTCGTCTTCGACCCGTATGGTGGCATGGGTTTCGTCGTGCAGGGATCGGAGGATGGTGACAAGATTCGGTGGGCAGTTTAAGCGGTCCATTATGCTGAATAATGCCTCCCTGTTCACGGAATCGAAAGCTTTTGAAATATCGATGAATGCCACGCCTATCTGGGTATTTTGTTCTATGGATTTTTCGATTAGCTGCCTTGTTGTGAAGATCATATCAACAGTGGAGCGACTGGATCTGAATCCGCTTTGAGTTTCTTCCAGGTATTGACTTAGGAAGGGGTAGAGTCGGTTGTATAATACTCTTGAAAGTAGTTTACCGGGAATGGATAGTAGTGAGATTCCTCGGTAATTGTCACACTTCCCCTTGTTTCCTTTTTTGTATATGGGCACAACTGTTGCATTTCACCAGTCAGCTGGTACTTGCCGTTCTTCCCACACCTTTTTGAACATCTCATGTAGTAGGTGGGTGGATGTGGCTCTTGCGCCTTTGATGAGTTCGGAGGTTATGGCGTCGCTACCCGGGCTTTTTCTATTCTTCAGTTGACAGATGGCTTTGGTGATTTCTGCTACAGTCGGAGGTCCGTCATCAGGTAAGTCGGTGGTTATAGGTTCAATGGTGATGTGGTCTAGGCTTGCTGTGGCCTCCTGATTATAGACTTTTTCAAAATGGGATCGCCATGCTTCTAGTCTTCTTGTCTTGCACTTTATGCTGTTTCCAGATTCGTCTTCTAGTATGCAGAGTGGTTTTCTTATAGGGCCGACTACACTTGTTATCCCTCGATAAAGATTATACATGTCTCCTGTGTTCATGTGTTCCTGCAGCTCGGTCATTTTGTTATTCCACCATTCCTCTCTTATCTCTCTGACTTTTCTCTGGCATTTCCTGTGGTGTTCTTTGTAGGCTTCCTTATTTTGTTCCGTTGGTGTCGAAAGATATTTCTGGTGTGCTTTCTTCTTCGCGTCGAGTTCGCTTCTTATCTCTTCATCACACTCGTCGAACCAATCGCTTTGCTTGCTACATACATACATACATACATACATACATACATACATACATACATACATACATACATACATACATACATACATGCATACGTACAGACCATGGGCTAAAAATCACTTTTTTGACATCAGGGGATCCCAAAACGGATATTTCCAACCATTTCCCGATTTTGAAAATTTGGACCGATTGCAATACTTTCATTACTAGTATAGCTCCGCTAAACTGTAGTAATAGAAAGTAAAAAATCTGGTGTGAACATCACACGACTTTCTATTACATTTGCAGAATACGTAAGTATTTGAAAAATAGAAAGTAAAAACTACTACCTACACACAAAGATCAGTTAATTGTTTGTTGTGGTTGTTGTTGTTGTTGTTGTTGGAGACCCAAAGCTCTTCTAGGCTATGGTCATCAGGGTTGATATTTCGTTCCTGAATGTTCGTCACAATCTGTTCTTCGAATCTGTTTTGAGTTTCTGTGTTCTTTAGTTTGCTAATGTCATATGCTTGGGTTCTTTTTAGAGGTGGATAGAATCTCTTGGGTCTTGCTTTGACAGTGAACCGCAGGAGACGGTGGTCTGTGTCACACTGCGCTCCTCTCATAGCTCTGCAGCGTAGGATTTTGGCGTTGTTTTTGATACGCGCAACTACGTAGTCCAGAGTGTGCCACTGCTTTGATCTGGGGTGCTGCCAAGTGGTCTTAAACTTGTTCTTTTGTTGGAAGAAGGTGTTCGTAACACGTAGGCTTTGCTGGGCGCAGAGTTGTAACAGCCGCAGTCCACTTGAGTTCATTTCACCAACTCCATGAGGTCCTAGTATGCCTTTCCACATGAGATGACTTTTTCCCACTCTAGCATTGAAGTCACCTGTAATGATGAGATCTTTGCTGGTAGGTACGGCTTCGATGATTTCCTTCAGCTCTTCGTAAAAGGCTTCTATGACATGTTGGTCATCCACCATGGTTGGAGCGTAGCAGTTTACTAAAACTATGTCGGTTGTCTTTTCTTTGATGGTTGTAGTCATGATCCTGTCGCTGTGGCAGTTGAATTCAGCAACCGTGCCTTTCTGAATTAGTTCTGTCTTAATGCACATCGCGACTCCGTGGTAGTTTTCTTGGTTTTCTTTACATCCTGACCATACATACGTGTACCCTGCTTGTTTCTCTTCCAGCTGCCCTGTGTCTCTCAGGTGTGTTTCCTGGAGTGCCGCAATGTCTACGTTGTATTGTTTAAGTTCTCTTGCTACGATGGCGGTTCTGCGCGGTATTGTAAGACTTTGTGTTTTGGCTGAGTCTAGCAACGTTCTGATGTTCCAAGTAGCTATTTGTAGTAGATTCTGTTGTGAATTGTTACCGGGTTATGAGGTTTCCCATGGCTCCGGCTCGCCATTCAGGATAAATGGGATGAGCTTTGTTTAGGCCACCTTTTCTAGGCCTCTCCCCGGATTGGGGTGAGCAGTGCTGTCCCTAAATAGGGCTGCTCAGTCGTAAAAGTAGCTGCCGAAGTCCCTTATCATCCCACTTTAAGAAGACAGCGACCATCTTGCTTTTACCGCTTCAGTGTGGTGTATTGCAGCTATGACTTCCAGCCAAAACCAAGCCTGTCACTTTCGCCACTCGACCATCGCCAGAAGACTTGAAGATTTTTTGGGAGGTGGGGTCTGCTTTTGCAGTGTATTGTTGGTGGTATTGGATTGCGGCCCAATCAATGTATGTATGTATGTATGTATGTATGTATGTATGTATGTATGTATGTATGTATGTATGTATGTATTAGTGTGGTGTATTGCAGCTATGACTTCCAGCCAAAACCAAGCCTGTCACTTTCGCCACTCAACCATCGCCAGAAGACTTGAAGATTTTTTGGGAGGTGGGGTCTGCTTTTGCAGTGTATTGTTGGTGGTATTGGATTGCGGCCCAATCACAGGAGCAGCTCCACCAACACCAGCAAACCTTTCAGGGTTCACATGTGAGCGGTGCGGACGCGTCTGTGCTTCCAGGGCCGGTCTCATCAGTCACTCACGGGGGAAATCATGCCGAGGACAATCATTGGAGAGAGGAGGCAACGCCGGAACGACGAACGCCTAACTACATGTATGTATGTATGTATGTATGTATGTATGTATGTATGTATGTATGTATGTATGTATGTATGTATGTAATGGGAAAATGTCTTTTACAACGTCAGCCCAGCGCTTCTTGGGTTTAACTTGAGGTCTTACGCCTTCTGAGAGTTGTGAGAACGCAATTTGATGTGGAATGCGTTCTGAGGGCATCCTGCTTACATGGCCTGCCCATCGCAGTCGCTTGACTCTCAGGATCTCGTCGAGTGTATCCATGTTGGTTTTTTCTAGTATCGCTTCGTTTGGCACTCTGTCTCTCCAGTCTGTTCGAGTGATAGATCTCAGGCATTTCATGTGGAAGGAGTTCAGCTCTCTAACATGTCTTTGATGGATAGTCCATGTTTCTGAGCCATAGAGGAGAGTGCTGAGAACGATGGTTTTATAGATAGTGAGTTTTGTGCCAAGGGATAGGTTGTGCTGTTTCCAAACCCGCGTGTAGAGTCTAGCAAATGCAACACTCGCCGCACTTATTCTCGACTTGACTTCGATGGTGGCATCATTGTTTCGGGCGATTCTGCTGCCCAGATATTTAAAGTTCTCCACAACACAGTCTCTTTCTTTTAAATGATAGTAAAAACCGGGGAGTCTTCACTGCTGGATCATCTTACCTATCAGATTGTAGACCTCTTCATCTTTGAGTATCGTACAGGCAGAATAGGGGAGAGGTTGGTTAGCAAGTTCTCTAGCTGCGTGGCAATGTACTCGCAGGATCTCCTGTTCCACTCCCAGAGCAAACTTCTCCTTCTCTACCACATGCTGAGAAATGAGAATAAGAAAAATTCGGACCGATTGCAATACTTTCTCATTACTAGTATAGCTCTGCTATACATTAGTAATAATAATAATAGTGCTTATTTATACTGCTCGCATAGGACTGAAAAGTCCCTTTACTCCAGCAGTAGGCTTTAGGCTACTACTATTATTGTGGTCAAATTCTCAAATTATATTGAGGATAAAATTCCATACCTCGCCTGGGATTGAACCCACGCCCACCTGTTTACCAGGCGAGCGCCTTGACCACTACACCACCGAGGCAGGTACATACAACAATACATCACACTGAAATAAATAAATTCCGAAACAGATCTTTACCTGCATACGTAGCTTGTATCGTTCTGACTCCTGCAGTGTGAACAGATCCTTGAGTACAGGCGGTAAACACGCGGGAGGTTCATACTTGGGTACGTTGTGCCGTGAGGAATTATTATTGGCCAATACGTAGTCACATGTCACCATGAGAAACATGTTCGAGTCAGAACGGAACGTGATCTGGATACCGGTGTTCTGCAGTTGTTTCGTTCGTTTTGTGATGGTTTGCATGTACACCAAGAACAACAGCGGCGCCAGGACACAGCCCTGTCGAACTCCGGTTTTGACTAGAAAGGGGCTCGTCTGCTCGTCTTCGACCCGTATGGTGGCATGGGTTGTTGGCGCATGCGCTTGAACTATTCACTGTGTTGCTATTCCACGAGGAGTCTGCGCGCGCATGTTTTAGTTTGCGTTTGCGTGGATGTAGATCGACGGAGGAGCTCAGTGTGGTCTGAACTTCCGAAGGTGATTGGCGCATGCGCTTGAACTATTCACTGTGTTGCTATTCCATGAGGAGTCTGCGCGCGCATGTTTTAGTTTGCGTTTGCGTGGATGTAGATCGACGGAGGAGCTCAGTGTGGTCTGAACTTCCGAAGGAGAAGGATCATCACTAGGCGGTGCAGAGGAGAGGGGAGGTTTCTCATCTGCCCCGGTGTTTGTGGTTGGGTTGGAAGATGTTGGGTTGCCTGTGGTACCCGGGTTACTATTGCTCAGGCTGGACTGAGGTTCGGATTTGATTGTGGTTGTCTCTGGGGCCGCCGGACTATGGACTGGAAACCAAACACAATATTGTTTCGTTAGGACAAATGTCTCTCGGCACTTTTGGTCATCTGTACGGACGGGTAACCATTCCTAGAGACTTTCGACCTAAGGCTAAAAACCACGGGAGGGGTAACCATATCCTAACATATTCTGTACTTGGTTATACTTATAAAAAGCGACCCCCCCCCCCAACTTTTATGGACTGGGAACCAAATACAATATTGTTTCGTTAGGACAAATGTCTCTCGGCACTTTTGGTCATCCGTACGGAGGGGTAACCATTCCTAGAGACTTTCGACCTAGGGCTGAAAAGCACGGGAGAGGTAACCATATCCTAACATATTCTGTACTTGGTTTTATAAAAAGCGACCCCCCCCCCTAACTTTCTATACCTAATACCACAAAGAGTTGATGAGTGTGTTACGTGTTTTAGGATCTGACTCATTGACTGAGCAGTTCACTCAAGAGTTTTCTTCCCAATAACCGAGTGGATTGGAACACATCACATGTCATCAGGCACACTCCATTTGTCAAGGGTCTAGGTTTACCCTGCCTTTGGGATCAATTTAATTCGAAGAAACCATTTACTGATGCATTTGTAATCAATGAAAGAAGTAGCAACTACTGACCGGCACTGGTTGGAGGTGTATTGACAGGAATAGTAGATGGAGAGACATCAGGGGCGGCGGGTGATGAGCTACTGCTCCCCCTGCTGTGAGAACTACGTAGTATTCGCTGAGTAGTCCTCTGCTCTTCTGTCATTGGCTCCTGCTTCATCTCTTGCTTTACACTCACTAGAACACAAATCAGTAACAATGCAGTTGCTAATTGGACTTATAAACGAGAGAGCTGTGGTTCGAATCAGAGCAGCGACATAAATTAATAGAATCAGAGGAAGGAAGACCGGTTGCAAGATTAAAGCCCGATTTACCACAATCCGTTAAGGCCACGGTAAAGCTGTATTTAGTTTCCGGGTCAACTTTGTCAAGGGTCTAGGCTTACCATGCCCTTGGAATCAATTTGAGGGAACCATTTACTGAAACATTGTAATAAAACAATCGTTGTGGAGATATTGTGAAATGGTGGATTCGTCTTTTCCCGTTTAGAATAGAATAGAATATACCTTGTTTATACTACCAGCATAGGACTGAAAAGTCCCTTTACTCTCGCAGTCTAAACAAGGTCTTATAAACAATCGTCTTCTTTACCTTTTCCCACTCAAGTGGGGTCGGCATTTTCAGACAACAATTTCCAGTTGCCTTGGTTATGAACATCATCAACTGATAATCCTTTCTCATTTGAATGTGTAATATGTTGTTACAAATGTCGAAATTTTTTACTATTAGGCCATTTTTTTCCCATACCTATATGTAATATGACAATAAGTTGAAAAATAATAAAGTTCGGCCCGGGCGGGAATCGAACTGAAACCCAAGACCAGTAGAGTATTTACACTTTTATTAAAAATATTTTCCCAAATGCAACTCCTCCATTCAGTTTCTAATTGGACTTATAAACGAGAGAGCTGTGGTTCGAATCAGAGCAGCGACATAAATTCATAGAATCAGAGGAAGGAAGATCGGTTGTAAGATTAAAGCCCGATTTACCACAATCCGTTAAGGCCACGGTAAAACTGTATTTAGTTTCCGGGTTTGAAGTCAACTTTGTCAAGGGTCTAGGCTTACCATGCCCTTGGAATCAATTTGAGGGAACCATTTACTGAAACATTGTAATAAAACAATCGTCTTCTTTACCTTTTCCCACTCAAGTGGGGTCGGCATTTTCAGACAACAATTTCCAGTTGCCTTGGTTATGAACATCATCAACTGATAATCCTTTCTCATTTGAATGTGTAATATGTTGTTACAAGTGTCGAAATTTTTGACTATTAGACCATTTTTTCCCATATATGTAATATGACAATAAGTTGAAAAATAATAAAGTTCGGCCCGGGCGGGAATCGAACTGAAACCCAAGACCAGTAGAGTATTTACCTGTCTTGTCTCCTTCACCACCAGGGCCGGCGGTATCACCAGGGGCTGAGTTACTGGGACTCACAGGGGCGGATGTAGCTTCTATATCTGAGGCCACCACGTAGGGGAGTGCCGAGTGACGCGCCGTGCCTGATTTACCATTACGACCACTCCCTGTAATAGGAGAGAAGAGAGAAATACATGGGATTAAATCAGGAGCTTTCCAGCTTAACCCTAACTATCTAGTGATACTACAAAAACAATTCAAGGTAAAAAAGTACTATTACCAAGTATTATTCCAATAAAATGACTACTTCATAAAGATGGAGGGAGGGAAAATAATTGAACACTTCATAGGTACAAGTTACTTTCCCTCTCTCTATCAATAAAAAATAAATGTCGTTTCTTTGTGTTATTATAGGTATCACAACTTTGGTGCTCACTGGAGCAATGTAGGATTTTCCGAGTATAGATGTCTCATATATAGTTCCTATGTCACATTATAAATATCTTACTAAATAAACAGCCCCTGGGCAAAAATTTGAGTAAAAAAAACAAGCTGGGTCCGTCCCTCCGGGAATTTTTTAGCCCGTAGTTTATTCGATCGTGATTAAAGAAAATCAGTACCTATGTACGTCACCACCAGGGCCGGCGGTATCACCAGGGGCTGAGTTACTGGGACTCACAGGAGCGGATGTAGCTTCTATATCTGAGGCCACTACATAGGGGAGTGCCGAGTGACGTGCCGTGCCTAATTTACCATTACGACCACTCCCTGTAATAGGAGAGAAGAGAGAAATACATGGGATTTAAATTAGGGGCTTTCCAGCTTAACCCTAACTATCTAGTGATACTACAAAAACAATTCAAGGTAAAAAAAAGTACTATTACCAAGTATTATTCCAATAAAATGACAAATGACTACTTCATAAAGGTAGAGGGAGGGAAAATAACTTATACACTTCATAGGTACAAGTTATTTTCCCTCTCTCTATCGATAAAAAATAAATGCCGTTTCTTTGTGTTATTATAGGTATCACAACTTTGGTGCTCACTGGGGCATTGTAGGATTTTCCGATTATCTCAATAATGTTAACATCCAATGTCCACATACCATGCTGGCACCGGTCGCTATGCGCATTTATATTACATAGCTACTCATTTTCTTCACGAGGCTGAGTGGGCCCCGCAACAGCCAGTCACGGAATCAATCATTTGCATGATATTAGCCGGGGCCCCCGCCGGGAATTGAACCCGGGTCTCCCGCGTGCAAGGCGCCATGGGATCTGATTTTCTCTATCAACATGGACCAAAGTTACCGAGGCATCCATCAAGACACTTCACAGACGGTATAGCACCAGAGCACATAATCTGAATCTCCCGGAAATTCCAAGACATAGGACTGAGGTATATGGTAATTCTTACCTGCAGGTATATGGTATCTGCAGTTAGATTATGGAATTCTCTTCATAGGGATATAAGAGACTCACAAAGTCTAGGAGCATTCAAGACCTCCCTAGTGAAATATCTTAAAGGCTCACAGTGAAAAAACAATCTAGTGGTTGGGTGGAAGAGCTCCTCTAGGAGAACCCTGCCACTTAAAAGAAAGCCGTAAAAAAAAAACGGTTCTAACAATACATACCTCCCGCACTGAGATCACTTTCCTGCGCCGCGGATGCAGAAGGGAGAACTATCTTCAGGGGCGGTACCTTGGGCCCTCCTACCCCACTCGAGGGACTCTCTATGTTCTTATTGAGATGGGGTGCACCCCCTGACGTGTCGTCTACATCACTCTCATTGCCACCAGGGTTGGACTTGGGCGATCCTCCCTCACTTACACTGCTGGCCTTGCCTGGGAACACGGATGAGGGGAATGAAAATTAGTTATTAGTCGTTTTCGGGACAATAAGACCTTAGCACTCTTGGCAGTTACAGTAGCAAATTCCTTGAGAGAAAAAAAAGGGAATACTTAGGTATTCATATTGTTGTTGTTTTTAACGTTTCCGACAGCATCAGCTTCACAATTCTGTTTCTAAGTCTAGGAGCTTCGCCACCGTCACGGGATCAACTAATTTTTCCTGCTCTACGACTTTGAAACATCACCCAAGTAAGCGCAACTGATCTATTTGGACCGATTGCAATACTTTCTCATTACTAGTATAGCTCCGCTATACATTAGTAATAGAAAGCAATAATACCTATTGAATTCCACTAAACCAATATGTCTTACTAGTGATTCAGTGAGCTATAAAACTCGCACAATAAGAGCCCTATATTATAATTTTCCGTGTCCCGAAGGACCCAGTGAAATATTGCGCCAATGTGTTGCAGATTTAATTGCGATTTCATTGGCTGCTATTAGATCTTGTTGTGTACAGGGTGTCTCACGATCAGGAGAGACTAGTAGTTTTTTTTTTTTTTTTTTTTGAAGGGTTTGAATGGGCAGGAGAACAGGTGCCAGACATCGTGGTTGAGACTCTGGCAGAGAGGACAGGTGTCTGCTACTGAGGGGCCGAGTCTGGCCTTGTAGTTCTTTAGGAGTTTGCACCATCCGGACCGAAGCTGAGCCAAGGTGCATCGTGTCGATCTTGGAAGGCTCTTCTCTCACTCATCAACTTCTGGCAGTGCGTTGGTTCCAAGGAATCCCTTTTTTAAGAGGTTTGACAGAGGGAACTGTAACTGCTAAGGTCTTATCGTCCCGAAATCGAAGAGAGAAGGAAGACAGGATAGGAGAGGCCCAATCACACTGTCAGTCGCCCTCCTGTTGGCGAGATCGGCACCGGGGTGACAGATCTCACAGAAGAGTGACCCGGTTTTCCATTGGGTTTTCCTTCCCATGGTTTCGAGTCTATATGATTTTAGCTCACCTAATCGGTTCCGTTCCCACCGAATAGGAGTTTCCACCTGCACCAGCATCGAGGAGGGATGATAAGGGACGGCCTAGCGCTTACAAGGCAGCAAGGAATCTCTGGTTAGGTATTCATAAGAATCTTTACTAAGTTAATTTTTGATAATTAAGACTTGGGTATACACTAAGTATGAAGCCCATGAATGGGGACATGTTAGCTGATAATAATAATAATAGTGCTTATTTATACTGCTCGGATAGGACTGAAAAGTCCCTTTACTCCAGCAGTAGGCTACTACTATTACTGTGGTCAATAGCGGAGGTGTTCTCCTTGAGTAGAATCTCCTCCATGTTCTCCATCTTTACTTTGGAGGTGTGTTGGTTACTCACCTGGGAGGTGTTGGTTTCAATAGCGGAGGTGTTATCCTTGAGTAGAATCTCCTCCATGTTCTCCATCTTTACTTTGGAGGTGTGTTGGTGGTTACTCACCTGGGAGGTGTTGTCAATAGCGGATGATAAGGGACTTCGGCAGCTACTTTTACGACTGAGCAGCCCTATTTAGGGACAGCACTGCTCACCCCAATCCGGGGAAAGGCCTAGAAAAGGTGGCCTAAACAAAGCTCATTCCATTTATCCTGAATGGCGAGCCGGAGCCATGGGAAACCTCATAACCCGGTAACAATTCACAACAGAATCTACTACAAATAGCTACTTAATTTTATCCTCCATTCAAGGACAGCCTCTTCACATTGACTTCACCCACCCTAAGTGGGGTTGCGAGAAGCCGGCAGTACCCGACTGCCCAGATGGTCACCCATCCGGAGACCAACCACCCACAACGGTGCTTAACTTAAGCGATCCATAAGGAACTGATGGTGCATTCGACATGCTATTTTTTTGATCAATCGAAATCACATTTCATTGGTCTTGAATCCATATTTGTGTCCACAGTAACGTTAAACTTAACAAAAAGTTATTTATTGTTTGTAAAATTGTAAGTTAAGCTCCACAGTTTCAAAGTCCATCGTCATAAATTCTATGAAATTTATATTTGTGTCTGACTTAGTATACTGTGTCAATTGGCAACTCAATAGTTGAGCATTTCGTCTAATAAAAGATTGATATATGATATAAAGTGGTAGTTGTAAGGGTTTGATGGCAGAGATTGCCTTAGGCAATAATCACACCCTATTGTAATTTTGTAATTATTTATTACAATAAAGAGTTATTATTATTATTATTATTATTATTATTATTATTATTATTATTATTATTATTATTATTATTATTATTATATAGGTCGTCTCGACAAATTTCAAGATGAAAAAAATCCCCCAAAAACCAGTTTTTTTTAGTTTCTTGGCTTTGCGGTTTTCTGGACAAAATTTGCACCACCACTTTCGTTTTCCTGGTAAAAAGACCTTTAATTTGATATATAGGTCGACTAGGTTTGGATAAGTCCTTCTATGGGGACAGACAGACAGACACCGAAGCGAATACAATAGTCCGTCCCTTATACCTTTTTATTACTATTGTAATAATAAAGGAAGGACGGGACTAAAAAGGCCCCTTACCTGAAGACGAGGCCAAGTTGACTTTACACTTCTTTCCTCCGAGACCCCCCGGCTCGTCATGCGAGGCCCGTGTCTTGAGTTGATTCTGATTCAGCCTCAATGTCACCCGAGTTCCGCCACTAGACGAGGCTGAAGTCTTGCTGGTAGACGGGGAGGCTGGAGGTGTAACACCGGCACTGGCTAAACCACTGCTGCTGCTGGAGCCGCCACTGGTTTCTGAGAAGAGATGAGAGTAGAGCAGTAGAGTTAGATAAAGGTTCGTAACAATAAGTACAATAATAAGAGTTGGAAGTTATTTCTTTTAATAGCAATAGAATCAATAGACAGAAACAATCCACATTCCACGAGAAAGCCAGCCGTTCTGAGAATGAACTTTATCTGTTTGGGACAAAATCTGCCCCGGGTGGAAATCAAACCCGCGACCTAGCGCTTATATGGCGGGCGCGCTAATTTCCAAGCCAACTGTGTTTCATCACCGTTTTTACTTCATAGCAGTAAAACAACGGCTCCATTAGATTACACTCATATGATTTCATATGATTTGAGTCCTAGTATGCCCAAATGCCCATCCCGTAATAGGCGTAATAATATGTCCCGCATCAGATAGGCGAGACGGGACACAATACTTTCCATTTAGAAGCTGATTCAACACGAGAACACAAGAACTGGCAGAACATATTCCGTAGAACTATTTGCAATCGAACTGTACTTTTTTTTGTCAATGGTGGGATTCGAACCCAGGACCTTCAAGTCCCTGAAGTACATCGCTGCACCCTATACGAATGTGTTCCTCGTGCACTTGGTCATGTATGGCCTTGGAATTACTTGCTGATTTAGGCGTAATAATATGTCCCGCATCAGATAGGCGAGACGGGACACACTTTCCATTTAGAAGCTGGTTCAACACGAGAACACAAGAACTCTGGTAGAACATATTCCGTAGAAATATTTGCAATCGAACTGTACTTTTTTTTTTGTCAATGGTGGGATTCGAACCCGGGACCTTCAAGTCCCTGAAGTACATCGCTGCACCCTATACGAATGTGTTCCTCGTGCACTTGGTCTTGTATGGCCTTGGAATTACTTGCTGATAGTAGGTATTACCTATGACGATATGCACCTAGACTTGAGCATACCGATTACCTACCTAGGTACCTGAGTGCCTAATCTATGCTGTGATCTTTCACTGTACCATCTTCCCCACTTCATGTAGGTAGGTACTAGAATACTAGATACTTAGGGCCTACACCTAACTATCAGGGCCGGATTAGCCCCCCGCGGGGCCCGGGGCAGTTTCAAAGGCGCGGAGCCCCCAGGACCTACCCCCTCCCTACTAGAAAACACTTCTGTACCTACCTAATTCATTTGTATCAATCATTACCTACGGACTACGAGTTTTGTTATTAAAATGTATTTTGCCGTTTCAGTTC
>NW_007377722.1:152169-200576 GCF_000475195.1 Diaphorina citri
TTTGGGAAAAAGTGTGGTAATGGTAATGGACGATTTCGATCGACCGTAAAATCTCCAATTAAAGTTTAGTAAAATGCACCCATTGCTTACACTGTTTACTCAGGTCAGGTCTTAGGTGAAGGCTCTTCTCTCACTCATCAACTTCTGGCAGTGCGTTGGTTCCAAGGAATCTCTCTCTCTTTTTAGTAAGTGTAAATTAAGCTTCACAATTTCAAAGTCCATCGTCATAAATTCTATGAAATTTACAACATTTGTGTCTGACTTAGTATACTGTGTCAATTGGCAACTCAATAGTTGAGCATTTCGTCTAATAAAAGATTAATACATATATGATATAAAGTGGTAGTTGTAAGGGTTTGATGGCAGAGATTGCCTTAGGCCTTAGGCAATAATCACACCCTATTGTAATTTTGTAATTATTTATCACAATAAAGAGTTATTATTATTATATATATTGATGCAAAATTTTGAGCTCAAACTCACTTTTAATTCCCGAGTTGGCTCCTCCGCTCTCCTCTTTCCTCTTCTTCTTCTTCGACTCCTCGTCACTGCTGTTCGTATTATCCGCTCCTCTCTTCACTCCTCCTCCTCCTTCTTTATCAGCTCCTTCCTTATCACTACCGGTCTTGTCATGATGGGAAGTGGAGGATCCTGCAGGTGAGATAACGCTCTCGGTGTCCGCGAGGGGGTCCTTGGTTTCATCCTGGAAATAAGCGAGGAGAAGTGTCAAATTAAAGTGCTTTTTCTGAGTGCTCACTGATAGAGGAGGAGAACTATCGATAGCACTATCGATAGTTTTGACTATCGAACGCTATCGATAGTTGAGGCTTGACTATCGATAGTTTTCGCCTATGTCATAGCAAGTCGCAGATGATTACCTCCCTATCTCCTAATCTGGGGGTGCTGAAACAATCAATATACAGCATGGCTCAGAAGTCCTTGCGAACCCCTTGTAACTTTTGATTCTTTTGAAAGACTTGGAATTTTAATGTTCTGTCCCCCTAGAGATTACAAAAGGGACCATGGCAAATTCGATGGTGGATGTCAAAATCCAGGTTCGAACCCCGGAAGTGGGAACTTTTCGAATAAAAGTCGTAATTTCGCGAGAAATTCAAAACGAGAAATCTATTTTTCATTTAATTTTACACAGAATTTGGATTTTACTCCCGAAAGAGCAAAATTCAATAGGATAAGGACTCAGTGGTTGGGTCGAAGAGTTCAATCTTGAGAATCCTGGCATTAAAAAAAAAGAATGTCGTGTGATGTTCACATGGTTTCCCTCATCTCACCTGGGAGGAGTTGGTTTCAATAGCGGAGGTGTTCTCCTTGAGTAGAATCTCCTCCATGTTCTCCATCTTTATTTTGGAGGTGTGTTGGTTACTCACCTGGGAGGTGTTGGTTTCAATAGCGGAGGTGTTCTCCTTGAGTAGAATCTCCTCCATGTTCTCCATCTTTACTTTGGAGGTGTGTTGGTGGTTACTCACCTGGGAGGTGTTGGTTTCAATAGCGGAGGTGTTCTCCTTGAGTAGAATCTCCTCCATGTCCTCCATCTTTACTTTGGAGGTGCGTTGGTTACTCACCTGGGAGGTGTTGGTTTCAATAGCGGAGGTGTTCTCCTTGAGTAGAATCTCCTCCATGTCCTCCATCTTTACTTTGGAGGTGCGTTGGTTACTCACCTGGGAGGTGTTGGTTTCAATAGCGGAGGTGTTCTCCTTGAGTAGAATCTCCTCCATGTCCTCCATCTTTACTTTGGAGGTGCGTTGGTTACTCACCTGGGAGGTGTTGGTTTCAATAGCGGAGGTGTTCTCCTTGAGTAGAATCTCCTCCATGTCCTCCATCTTTACTTTGGAGGTGCGTTGGTTACTCACCTGGGAGGTGTTGGTTTCAATAGCGGAGGTGTTCTCCTTGAGTAGAATCTCCTCCATGTCCTCCATCTTTACTTTGGAGGTGCGTTGGTTACTCACCTGGGAGGTGTTGGTTTCAATAGCGGAGGTGTTCTCCTTGAGTAGAATCTCCTCCATGTCCTCCATCTTTACTTTGGAGGTGCGTTGGTTACTCACCTGGGAGGTGTTGGTTTCAATAGCGGAGGTGTTCTCCTTGAGTAGAATCTCCTCCATGTCCTCCATCTTTACTTTGGAGGTGCGTTGGTTACTCACCTGGGAGGTGTTGGTTTCAATAGCGGAGGTGTTCTCCTTGAGTAGAATCTCCTCCATGTCCTCCATCTTTACTTTGGAGGTGCGTTGGTTACTCACCTGGGAGGTGTTGGTTTCAATAGCGGAGGTGTTCTCCTTGAGTAGAATCTCCTCCATGTCCTCCATCTTTACTTTGGAGGTGCGTTGGTTACTCACCTGGGAGGTGTTGGTTTCAATAGCGGAGGTGTTCTCCTTGAGTAGAATCTCCTCCATGTCCTCCATCTTTACTTTGGAGGTGCGTTGGTTACTCACCTGGGAGGTGTTGGTTTCAATAGCGGAGGTGTTCTCCTTGAGTAGAATCTCCTCCATGTCCTCCATCTTTACTTTGGAGGTGCGTTGGTTACTCACCTGGGAGGTGTTGGTTTCAATAGCGGAGGTGTTCTCCTTGAGTAGAATCTCCTCCATGTCCTCCATCTTTACTTTGGAGGTGCTTCGATTTCGGGACAACGAAGGTCTTATCTCGGAAAAGAGGACAGGATAGGAGAAAGCCAGCCGTTCCAAGAACGAACCTTATCTATTCAGGATAAAGTTCGCTCCGGGCGAGAATCGACTCCACGACCTAGCGCTTACAAGGCAGACTACCCTCCAAGCCAACTAAGCTGGCAGCTGGCACCCTTTACTTTATTTACCATTCTGGCAGAATAAATAGAATATGCCTTGTTTATCCTGCCAGAATGAACTGAAAAATAAAAAATCTGGTGTGAACATCACACGACTTTCCTCATCCTATTGAATGATGCTTATTTGAGTGTTCTTTTACCCTAACTTTTACAATATCTCTAACCGTTTTGTCGCTATAGCTGAAAACCGCCAAAAAACGGTCGAAATCTGTCCAAAAGCGGTAAAAATACCGCCAAGCGCAGCAACCATCTCAAACAAACGTTTTGTGTTGCATCCTTGTCACATTAGTGAACCACATACCAAATTTCAAGTTTCTAGCTTATACCGTTCCCGAGATAAGACTCTAGCTTATACCGTTCCCGACATATTGTTAAATTACACCGAAAACCACCAAAAAGCGGTAAAATGCCGCCAACCTTTGCACCGATCTTAACCAAAAGTTTCGTGTCGCATCCTTGTCACATTTGACATCTGCATACCAAATTCAAGTCTCTTGGCTCTTACCGTTCCCGAGATATTTTGTTTACAGACAGACAGACACACGGACCAATGGCTGAAACATTTTGGATTTAGGCTCTAGGGACCTCAAAACGTGTTTTGACACTAAAAACTGACCATCGAAAATTTGACCCGATTACATTACTTTCCTTCCTATAGGATAGGATAAGGAAAGTAAAAAGTCCCCTCACCCGAAGACGAGGCCAAGTTGACTTTACACTTCTTTCCGCCGAGACCCCCCGGCTCGTCATGCGAGGCCCGTGTCTTGAGTTGATTCTGATTCAGCCTCAATGTCACCCGAGTGCCGCCACTGGACGAGGCTGAAGTCTTGCTGGTAGACGGGGAGGCTGGAGGTGTAACACCGGCACTGGCTAAACCACTGCTGCTGCTGGTGGAACCGCCACTGGTTTCTGAGAAGAGATGAGAGTAGAGTTAGATAAAGGTTTGTAATAGCCAGCCTAGTTAGCTTAGTTGGTAGTGCGTCTGCCTTGTAAGCGCTAGGCCGCGGGTTCGATTCCCGCCCGGGGCGGATTTTATCCTGATGGGATAATGTTCGTCCTCGGAGCGGCTGGCTTTCTCCTATCCTGTCTTCCTTCTCTCTTCGATTTCGGGACGATAAGACCATAGCAGTTCCAGTTCCCTCTGTCGAACCTCTTAAAAAAAAAAAAAAAAAAAAAAAAAAAAAAAAAAAAAAAACAAAAAAAAAAACACGGGAAAATAGGTACAAGTTATTTTCCCTCTCTCTATCGATAAAAAATAAATGCCGTTTCTTTGTGTTATTATAGGTATCACAACTTTGGTGCTCACTGGGGCATTGTAGGATTTTCCGATTATCTCAATAATGTTAACATCCAATGTCCACATACCATGCTGGCACCGGTCGCTATGCGCATTTATATTACATAGCTACTCATTTTCTTCACGAGGCTGAGTGGGCCCCGCAACAGCCAGTCACGGAATCAATCATTTGCATGATATTAGCCGGGGCCCCCGCCGGGAATTGAACCCGGGTCTCCCGCGTGCAAGGCGCCATGGGATCTGATTTTCTCTATCAACATGGACCAAAGTTACCGAGGCATCCATCAAGACACTTCACAGACGGTATAGCACCAGAGCACATAATCTGAATCTCCCGGAAATTCCAAGACATAGGGCTGAGGTATATGGTAATTCTTACCTGCAGGTATATGGTAATTCTTACCTTCAGGTATATGGTATCTGCAGTTAGATTATGGAATTCTCTTCATAGGGATATAAGAGACTCACAAAGTCTAGGAGCATTCAAGACCTCCCTAGTGAAATATCTTAAAGGCTCACAGTGAAAAAACAATCTAGTGGTTGGGTGGAAGAGCTCCTCTAGGAGAACCCTGCCACTTAAAAGAAAGCCGTAAAAAAAAAACGGTTCTAACAATACATACCTCCCGCACTGAGATCACTTTCCTGCGCCGCGGATGCAGAAGGGAGAACTATCTTCAGGGGCGGTACCTTGGGCCCTCCTACCCCACTCGAGGGACTCTCTATGTTCTTATTGAGATGGGGTGCACCCCCTGACGTGTCGTCTACATCACTCTCATTACCACCAGGGTTGGACTTGGGCGATCCTCCCTCACTTACACTGCTGGCCTTGCCTGGGAACACGGATGAGGGGAATGAAAGTTAG
This sequence comes from Diaphorina citri, assembly GCF_000475195.1. Classification (NCBI taxonomy): domain Eukaryota; kingdom Metazoa; phylum Arthropoda; class Insecta; order Hemiptera; family Psyllidae; genus Diaphorina; species Diaphorina citri. Next base: position 157,141 of record NW_007377722.1, read on the forward strand.
TTATTAGTCGTTTTCGGGACAATAAGACCTTAGCACTCTTAGCAGTTCCAGTAGCAAATTCCTTGAGAGAAAAAAGGAATACTTGGGTATTCATGTTGTTGTTTTTAACGTTTTCGAGAGCATCAGCTTCACAATTCTGTTTCTAAGTCTAGGAGCTTCGCCACCGTCACGGGATCAGTCCAGAGGGAGGTTGGATCCAGAGTTGTGTGTTTGGATGGGCAGGAGAACAGGTGCGAAACATCGTGGTTGAGACTCTGGCAGAGAGGACAGGTGTCTGCTACTGAGGGGTCGAGTCTGGCCTTGTAGTTATTTAGGAGTTTGCAAGAAGTCTGGGATTTGAACCCGGACTCCTTGATATGCGATAGGCGTAATGATAGGCGTAATAATATGTCCCGCATCAGATAGGCGAGACGAGACACAATACTTTCCATTTAGAAGCTGGTTCAACACGAGAACACAAGAACTGGCAGAACATATTCCGTAGAAATATTTGCAATCGAACTGTACTTTTTTTTCGTCAATGGTGGGATTCGAACCCGGGACTTTCAAGTCCCTGAAGTACATCGCTGCACCCTATACGAATGTGTTCCTCGTGCACTTGGTCATGTATGGCCTTGGAATTACTTGCTGCTGATAGTAGGTAATACCTATGACGATATGCACCTAGACTTCAGCATACCGATTACCTACCTAGGTACCCGCTACCCGAGTGCCTAATCTATGCTGTGATCTTTCACTGTACCATCTTCCCCACTTCATGTAGGTAGGTACTAGATACTCTTTTTTTTTTCCAAAGAATGTAATTTTATTTTGTTCTTTACAATGACATCAACTAACGTTACAATTTAATAATAATATATTATGACATTGTGAATTGTATTTTAGTGGATATACCCCAAAGTTATGGACTTTCGTCTGTGTTAACGTTGGGGTGAATGTAGCCAATTTTTCAAAATAATATACATACTTATGAAATGTTATTTATTCTAATCAATAATACATAAACATAAACAGATGTACCATGAGATATAGGTACTCTCGGGCCTACACCTAACTATGAGTAGATACTCTCAGGTCCGGTTTCTTCGACCGGATGTATTAGCCGGCTTCGGATCTAGAAATCCTGCTAAGTGGATTCTGCGACATACCTAACTCTCGTATTTAATAATAATTAAGCGGTACATTGCAGGGTTGGATGGCAGAGATTGCCTCAGGTAATAATCCTGTCCATTGATTGAATTTCAATGAAAAGTAGGTATATTGTTATAGTAAATAACAGGGGTCAAATACCACACACCGAAGAATAATTAATCTTAGAGATGTACAGTATTTCCATTCACCTAGAAAGGGAGGGTATTGGTAAAATAACAGAAGTGTCAACCTCAACTCCACCTCGTAAGCCCTTTGAAACAGGGGAAAATATGGAGGAAGAAGAAAAAGGAGGAGGAGGAGAAGAAGAAGAAGAAGAGGAGAAGAAGAAGAAGGAGGAGGAGAAGAAGAAGAGGAGAAGAAAGAAAAGGAAGAATAGGAGGAGAAGAAGAAGAAGAAGAAGAAGAAGAAGAAGGAAGAGGAGGCGTGGAAGAGAAAAAAGAGGAGGAGGAAGAGGAGAAGAAAAAGAAGAAGAAGAAGAAGAAGAAGGAGGAGGAGGAGGAGAAGAAGAAGAAGAGGAGAAGAAAGAAAAGGAAGAATAGGAGGAGAAGAAGAAGGAAGAGGAGGCGTGGAAGAGAAAAAAGAGGAGGAGGAGGAAGAGAAGGAAAAGAAGAAAAAGGAGAGGGAAGAGAGGAAGAAAGAGAACTAGTCTGGATTATGATGGCGGACAGAAAAAGAAGTTGTTCTACCCGGCTCGGCTTATAGCTATGACTTTTTCAAAGATCATAACTTGGGATTTCAACTTTCTACTTTGAACTGAGAAACTTTTGATTAGTCCCTTGGAAACTTTCGACTTTATCAAAGAAGTTTCTGGACAAAACTACATCTAACTCGGCTAAGCTATACAGGTACTATCGCTATTATCTCTATCCGCTTTCCAAATCCTGGATGGCAAAGAAGAAATACCAAAAATACGGAAAAAGCAAACTCGGAGATTTGTTCTAGTAGGTAATATCTACTCGGGGGGATTTTTGTTTGCAATGGTTTTTCCCTCTCGTTATTATGTGACTAATCTGAACTCTGAAGTAACATGTACCTACGAGTACGTATATGTAGGTATTTTCCCTTCTTCTTCTCCTCAAGCTAAATATGGTACGTCAAGTTTACCACAGAGTTACCTTCTTTGAGAAAATTTCCGGGAGAACTTTGTGGTGAATCAAGATTTTGCCAGCCTGTAACCGCTAAGTCGCGGGTTCGACTCCCGCCCGGCCGGATTTTATCCTTAACATCAAATAAAGTTTGTTCTCGGAGCGGCTTCCGGCTTTCTCCTATCCTGTCTTCGAGCGCCTTGACCACTACACCACCGAGGTAGGTAGCGCCTTGACCACTACACCACCGAGGTAGGTAGCGCCTTGACCACTACACCACCGAGGTAGGTAGCGCCTTGACCACTACACCACCGAGGTAGGTAGCGCCTTGACCACTACACCACCGAGGTAGGTAGCGCCTTGACCACTACACCACCGAGGTAGGTAGCGCCTTGACCACTACACCACCGAGGTAGGTAGCGCCTTGACCACTACACCACCGAGGTAGGTAGCGCCTTGACCACTACACCACCGAGGTAGGTAGCGCCTTGACCACTACACCACCGAGGTAGGTAGCGCCTTGACCACTACACCACCGAGGTAGGTATTCCATACCTCGGCTGGGATTGAACCCACGCCCTCCTGTTTACCAGGCGAGCGCCTTGACCACTACACCACCGAGGTAGGTAGCGCCTTGACCACTACACCACCGAGGTAGGTAGCGCCTTGACCACTACACCACCGAGGTAGGTAGCGCCTTGACCACTACACCACCGAGGTAGGTAGCGCCTTGACCACTACACCACCGAGGTAGGTAGCGCCTTGACCACTACACCACCGAGGTAGGTAGCGCCTTGACCACTACACCACCGAGGTAGGTAGCGCCTTGACCACTACACCACCGAGGTAGGTAGCGCCTTGACCACTACACCACCGAGGTAGGTAGCGCCTTGACCACTACACCACCGAGGTAGGTAGCGCCTTGACCACTACACCACCGAGGTAGGTATTCCATACCTCGGCTGGGATTGAACCCACGCCCTCCTGTTTACCAGGCGAGCGCCTTGACCACTACACCACCGAGGTAGGTAGCGCCTTGACCACTACACCACCGAGGTAGGTAGCGCCTTGACCACTACACCACCGAGGTAGGTAGCGCCTTGACCACTACACCACCGAGGTAGGTAGCGCCTTGACCACTACACCACCGAGGTAGGTAGCGCCTTGACCACTACACCACCGAGGTAGGTAGCGCCTTGACCACTACACCACCGAGGTAGGTAGCGCCTTGACCACTACACCACCGAGGTAGGTAGCGCCTTGACCACTACACCACCGAGGTAGGTAGCGCCTTGACCACTACACCACCGAGGTAGGTAGCGCCTTGACCACTACACCACCGAGGTAGGTATTCCATACCTCGGCTGGGATTGAACCCACGCCCTCCTGTTTACCAGGCGAGCGCCTTGACCACTACACCACCGAGGTAGGTATTCCATACCTCGGCTGGGATTGAACCCACGCCCTCCTGTTTACCAGGCGAACGCCTTGACCACTACACCACCGAGGCAGGTGTAAATCGTCCCAAGAAAGGTAGAGTATTAAATTCCCTGTTTATACTGCCAGAATGAGACTGAAAAAAACCCTTTACTTCCGCAGTCTGAAGAATGTCTTATGTATTTGGTACAGGCAGAATAATTTGAAAATGTCCATAAACTGGAAAAAGTAGGGCACGGTATGGTTCCTTCCTTTCTTTCTTTCCTAGTTCCTTTATTTGTCACATTTTTTTCATGTCGCTACTTGGGTTCGAACTGGGGTTCCCACGGTCAAAATCCTCAGCCAACTGAACATAACTGAGACTCACTCACTTTCACTTGGAAGTTCAACGTAGTTCAGTTTCAGTTCACTCACAATATAATAATAATAATAATAATAATAATAATAATAATAATAATAATAATAATAATAATATGATGCGATTTTTTTCAAGAGAGGTTTGACAGAGGGAACTGTAACTTCCAAGGTCTTATCGTCCTGAAAGCGAAGAGAGAAGGAAGACGGGATAGGAAAACGAACCTTATCCGTTTAGGATAAAATCTGCCCCGGGCGGGAATCGAACCTGCGACCTACCACCTACAAGGCAGATGCGCTACCCTCCTGGAGGGTAGCCTCAATTTGATAGGAGCAGAGTTTTATTATTATTATTGCTAATGTCCAAGACATCAGAGATATCCAGGGCGGTTCGCAACTTTTCTCTCATCCTGTATTGCAGAACAATGGTTTGTCTTGAGTAGATGGCTGAGTCCCATTAGTATACGGGTACTTTTGTATACAGTATGTCCCCGAAGTACTTCTTCACCCCTTGTATTACTTTGGATCGAGTGAAGAATTGAAGATCTTGTTTGATCTATGTCAAATGGAAAGGTGATGGATGGTTTTAAGTGCCAACTAAATCTCAAGTAATCAATTAAGGCGTTTGACGCAAAAACGACTTATAGGTATACCTAAATTAGACGTCATTTTTGCATCAATCCCCTCAATATTTAGGGGTTGGTCCAGTTATGTGGTGTCTCTTCTCGCCCATCTGATAATGAGGAACATTCTACTTCTACGGGATGGTCATGTTACGACACAGACCATACGAGTCTGACGTAGACGTAGGTATCTTTTAATGCTACTAAATGAAAACAGCAATAAAACATCTTTATTATTATAAAAAAAAAAATAAATAAATAAAAAAAAAAACATTCCTTATCCTATATTCCACAGGAAGAAAAGTAATGAAATCGGCTGAAAATTTCAAAGTTTGTCCAAAAATGAATAGGGAGTGGGGGACTGGATTTCAGTGCCACCCTGTATACTGAGCAAGTCAGACGACCTCAGCCTAGCTAGACTCTATAGACTCGGATTTATTATCACCATATTTTAATGTTATCACTCTTTAACCCGTTCAGGGTGTTCTCTGGTCTGATGAAGACCATCAGGCGATTCCGAATTGAATCCCAAATTTGTTTGTAAGATCGTCATTATTTATGTCAAGCCTTGGTAAAATACATAATATGGTCCGTATAACCCCAAATAAGTTCAAGATCGGAGAGTGGTTCAATGTAGAACTTAGTCCGAAAAAGTAGTGTAGAACTTACTACGAAGAAGCGCCCTTAAGGAGCCCTTGGAGGCCCAATCGAACCCAAAAATTGACGAGAAAATTTCAACCATGTGTCCAACAATCCAACAATCGAACATATTTAGCAAATGTCAGTACAATCGGATCAACCATTCGCGAATCATCATCACACTTTTACAAATAGACAAACCAAAATATCAGCTCCAAAATTACAAAACAGAAACAACTTTGATCGATCAACTTCATTATCATATTAATCATTACCGTTAAGTACTCTTAGGCTAAACACAAAGTAGAGCAAAGAGCAGTGTGAGCTTTTTGCTCTCGGTTCTATGCGGTTTGAAGTCGTCACTTCTCTCTTTGCTTCCCTCTATCATCTATCTGCGCCATGCTCTATGCGCTAATATGCTCTCTTCTCCCTATTCTCACCACTCTGTTTTAAGCCTGTAAAGGGTTAATTGTATACGCTCGATAGACAAATGAACACATTACGACAGAAGGGGAGGAGAGGGAGAAGAGAGGGGAGGAGAAGAAGAAGAGAGGGGAGGGAGTGAGAGAGAGGGGGAGAAGAAGATGAACGAAAAGAGAGGAAGAGACAAAGGTAGGGGAAAGGAGGAGGTGAGAGAGAGGGATAGAGGAGGGGTATGCGTGTGTGTTTGATAGAGGGAGGATAGAAATGAAACAGGAGTAAGAGGAGGGATAGACTGAACAGCTGTTTTCAGAGACATACAGCGTACAGCTTGGTTACATACATAATTACATAGCCCAGGTACATATGTATTTATGTAAATACGTACATACATTACGTTCGGTAGGTAGGTACCTATAACCTATAATATTGTAGATAATAAATAACTGGGGAGGTACCTGTACCTATAATTATAGGAAAATTAAGCTCGGGGGGGGACCCAAATTTTTGGACCTTGACGTATGGTAGAGGAGAAAAATGAAGCTCGAGGGGAGGGGAGGGGGCAGGCCCCCTCCTACATCCGGCCCCGCTTGGAAGGTGGTAGACCTTTGCAGTTAGAATTCCCTCTCTCAGAAACCTCTCTAAAAACACTCTCTCTTTTGAAAACCGTAGATTAGCAAGAGAGAAATAGAAAGTAAAAAAATCTGGTGTGAACATCACACGACTTTCCTTATCCTATTGAATGATGCTTATTTGAGTGTTCTTTTACAATATCTCTAACCGTTATGTCGCTATAGCTGAAAACCGCCAAAAAACGGTCGAAATCTGTCCAAAAGCGGTCAAAATACCGCCAAGGGCAGTGTCGCATCCTTGTCACATTTGACATCTACATACCAAATTTCAAGTCTCTAGCTCTTACCGTTCTCGAGATATTTTGTTTACAGACAGACACACACACGGACCAATGGCTGAAACTTTGGATTTAGGCTCTAGGGACCTCAAAACGTGTTTTGACACTAAAATCTGACCATCGAAAATTTGACCCGATTACATTACTTTCCTTCCTATAGGATAAGGAAAGTAAAAAGTTATAGGTAGGTAGAAGGTAGACTAAGCAGTCTACCAACGCAAATCAGAAAATTACAAAGAAAAAGTAAATAGATATGTAGCTAGGTGGGTAAATAGGTAGCTATGTGAGTAAATAGGGTAGATAGCTATGTAAGTAGATAGGTTAGGTAAATAGATGGCTAAGTACATATGTAGCTGTGGATAAGTAGATGGGTAAATATAAGAAGAAAGCAAAATTATATCCTGAGAGATTTTCAGGGAGATTTTCATGTTACACGTGCGAACACTGAGAAAGGAAACACTGGGAGCAGAAGGGAAGAGGAAGAGGAGAAGGAAGGAGAAAGAGGAGGAATGGATGGGAGAGAGACCGACGAGATGAAAATAGGAAGAGGACGTGAGTGTATGAGAAGACGAAGAAGAGAAAAGGAAATAAAATTTCCCAGGAAATCAAAGCTCTCAATCTGGGAAATTTCAAGTCTTGTTGTATTTTACAGGTTGTCTGCGTGGGGAACTTTTAACAGGGAGGATGCTAGCCTTAAATTTCCCTTGCTAAAGAAATAGCAAAGGTTGAGTTCGAAGGGCATCCACTCGTAATTTTTTTTATAGCCAGTCCAAAGCTATCATCCCAGGGCTGATTGAGAGGCCGACGGAAAACGCCGACCCCGTCTGAACACGGAAAAAGAAGAAGTTGTGTTGTATAAGGGCTCTTCGGACTCTTGGTCCCCCTGTTCATGTAAAAGACATGAAGTTTAACAATATTAGACAAACAGATCAGACAACACACGTCACACGTGACACAGTACATAAGAGAGGAGGACATGACAACATGAAACTCACCGTATGTTTTCGAGAACGACAAAAATATATGTCGGAACAGGGAGATCTTGTTACGACTATCATAACTCATATGGCTATGCTGTAAATATGGCTATTGCTATAAATATGGCTGTGCTATAACCCAAAGAAACTAAATCAGCAACAACAATCAAACTGAATAGGTAAACAAATTGGATTAGATCATCAATGCGACAATGCCCGTCACTAAAAGACCTACGCGGGTGCGGGTATACAGTGATGTGCATTATCGATTATGCATAATCGATTAATTAAATAATCGTAATCGTATTCGATTGTAAAATATAATCGAAAAGGTAACCGATTATGAAAAATAATCGAAATTAAAAAAAAAATGGCTCTTCATTTTTCAACATTTATGCTTTTAAATCCCCTCTTCCCAACCTCTTTGAGAATCTTTGGCAGCGGATATTTATGGAACTAATGACAACTTTTTTTACTCCTAACCGGTGCGACCGGTTAGCTGGTGCAGTGACCGCGTAGTTTTTTTACTGATTTACTCCCGGTCACATTGATGACATCATCTAATCTACTAACAGTTATTAATCGATTAAGAAAAATATTCGTAATCGATTATGAAAAATAATCGAAACTGCCCATCACTAGTGGGTATACAGTGACGTTAAAAGCGTTAAACCCGTGATGAAAAAATCATCAATGAATCAAATCTGTGATGGCCAAAGCCACAACCTGAGCATAAACTCGGTTTAGGTTAATTTTTGAACTCAACCAATCAGATTGCTTCATCCGACAGTTAAACGGTTATTGGTTAGGCGAACCCCCCCAAGGCCCAAGATCCAACCAAAGTTAACGTAAACCGAGAGTTAAACTTAAACTGAGTTTAAACCCAGACCATTAATGTATTTTATAATGAAATTCAATTCTATTCTATTCTAAACAGACATCAAACGGTTATTTATTTAGTTAAATCAGATCCGAGTCATTTCATTGTTTGTTTATTTTTTTTGAAAAAGTCGAACAAGTTTTGTAACAAATAGAATGGTAAAAGTTTCAGTGTGTTGTATAAATTATCCATGTCGCGTATAATATCTTTAGGAGCACGGTCAAACTTTCTTGACTTGGCGGGGCGGAGCGCTGCCGCGCTCCTTAATAAAGATTAAAGTCCGTTTTATGAATGAATTTCGGTCACACTCCTGCTTCAATATGTTATGTTTGACAGGACGACAAGGTCAATAAAGACATGTCTTTATTGTCACTAAAGAAATAAAGACACGACATATGTCTCTAGAATGAATTGAATTAGGTACTTCGGGAATAAAAGCGAGGAATTTGAACAATGCCCGCAGATCACAGCATCATTGTGATAAACTAGTTATCTCGGATCAAATATAAAACACTACTCCTGCACATACTAGGAAATAAGATGCGTCAGAGTGTCAGACCGGCATAGACATTCCGATGGAAACATGTGTAGTGGACGTTTTGATTGGGATGCTACTCGAGTCAAAGGAGTCATCAAATTGAGTGTTGTCTAGGCGAGAGAGGTTGTCAAACGTTTTGCTAAACTTCGAGTAGAGACGCTACCACGCCACCTATTGGTGTTGGTTGAACTAACTCCCGTATTTTCATTTAAAAACAGGGGAATGAGCTCTCAGAAGAGGGAGAAAATCGGCTTAGATTCTGAAAGGAAAATACAGCTTCAATATGCATATCAAGGAAAAATCATAGATGCTACAATTTCAAAGTTCAGAAAGCCCTGACCGTTCGAGGTCAATGGTCGATGTCTCGGCGAGGGTCCATGGTTCATGGTTAATGGTCTGTGGTCGATGGTCTCGGCGAGGTCCATGGTTCAATGTTAATGGTCTATTGGTCCGAGATGGTCTCGCGAGGGTCGCATGGTTAATGGTCTATGGTCGATGGTCTCGGCGAGGGTCCATGGTTCATGGTCAATAGTCTATGGTCAATGGTCTCGGCGAGGGTCCATGGTTCATGGTTAATGGTCTATGGTCGATGGTCTCGGCGAGGGTCCATGGTTCATGGTTAATGGTCTATGGTCGATGGTCTCGGCGAGGGTCCATGGTTCATGGTCGATGGTCTATTGTCGATGGACTCGGCGAGGGTCCATGGTTCATGGTCAATAGTCTATGGTCGATGGTCTCGGCGAGGGTCCATGGTTCATGGTTAATAGTCTATGGTCTCGGCGAGAGTCAATGGTCTGTGGCCACGCACTTAGAAAGTATCGAAGGACATTAGGACATAAAATGAGAAAGGTACAAGGGGGAGCAGCAGAAAGTATTTGAGAACTGCTGAATGGTCGGGGAGTACATCATACAACATGGCGATGAGGAAATAACTTTGGCAACACTGCTGCTGATAATATTATTAATATTATGAATTATCAGGGCCTGGGATAAAGAGGAGGGAAACTATTTGAATTCTGACTCGTGCACGAACTTTCAGATTTTAAACATCACTCATCCCTCCATCCCGTCCCCAAGAATTCTATGAAATATTTTACATGTAAAGTTTTGATAAATATTTTCAGATTATTTTTCCTCTAGAAAAACACATGAATAACAAATTCCTCATGTTTTCCTGACGTATGTGAAGTTCTTCTGTGGATTCATGCACGAACTTTCAGATTTCAGATTTTAAACATCACCCATCCCTCCATCCCGTCCCCAAGAATTCTATGAAATATAGTTTTAGTTTAGTTTTTAAAAAGATGAGTGTTTCACCACCGTTTTTATTTCGTAGCGATGAAACAACTGCTACATTGGACGCTTGTGGTCTGTGTCTGTGGATTCATGCTTCGCGAGATGAATTTTGCCAATTTTTGTCGTACCGGGATTCCAGCAGGGCCACAGAATGAACTGCGTTCACTACAAATTTGAACTCCGCCCACTAAAGATTATGCTACACATGTTGAGTTTTGGATTGACTAAGACTTCTGGATTCGTCGTCTGTAGGTACCTTTTAACGTTTTGACTCAATATTCCATGCAAATATCAAATTCGACCTTCCATGCAAAGGGGACAATGCTGTTATGGTCAAGCCTGAGCTCACAACAAATAACTAACCGCATACCAGATTAAATCAAATGATAAACACACAGTATGCCAACACCTTCACAGTCTGGTACACATCTAGCCGGAGACCTGAGTTCAAATCCCTCGCCTAGGCGAAATTATTGTTGAACGTTTTAGTCAAACTTCATTGACATAATTATGGTAACAGAAAAATTAACGATAAGGGAATAAAGATTGATCAACGGTAGGGTTATTGCCTATGGAAGTTTAAAAATTGTTTTTTTCTTCTCCTCTGCTTGATAGGCAATTAACAGAGATGTCTTTATAAGCAACTACTTTCTCACCAGACTCGGCAAAGAAGTTACGTAGAGGTTAAGTACTTGTCCGGTAAACAGGAGAGCGGGGGTTCAAATATTTGGCAAGTAAAATTTTTGGGCCACACATGATAAATTAATGTATACAGCCAGTATAAGTTACACAAAAGATTTTTTCACTTATAAACCTGGCTGGTAATCATTTTACAACAACAAAATACACATCTTCAGTATACAATTTTCATTTCAATATAGAAAGTTTTTCGAAATTGGGAAATCACATTTTTTCGTACCTTTAGAAACTTTTTTATCTCAAATTTTCCGACATCCACTGCACAGAACTCAATCCGAGAATCATGAGCACAAGACCACTAAAGAAAATCTGCCTCGCATACTTCATAGGAATACTTGGAGTGGGAGCGTACAAAAACCGAAAGCTCATCATAGAAACACTAACAAATGCCATTCAAACCGCTCTAACACATGGGAGATATCTCATACCCTATGTAGACACGTTGGATGGATCAACGGATCACACAAACAGTGAACCTGCTGAAAGTGATGAAGCGAATGTTGAAATCGATGTAGACGTGGGAAGAGCTAATGCACGTGCCAGTAAACCTCTCAGCCTGCTTGGTCTAAAGCTGGATACGGAATCACTAAAAGATATCTTCAAAAGCAGACAAGAATTCCTCATGAGAGATCTCACCGATAGTGAGACAAATGGCAATCGAGATGAACTCAAAATTGTCAACCACAGTAACCAATGCAGTCATGACAATACATTCGATGGAATAGTTCAATGTTCAAGCTCTCAAGCGACCCAAACACAAGACAAACATTTGAACAACGAGTTGCAGCATGTGGTGAAATCGTTGGAAAGTTTATTCGATGCCATCGGAACGACTGGAATAGACAACAGTGTAACATACGGTATGATCAACCCTGACAACGCATCAACCGATGTCAACATTGAATACGAGATCAACGTTAAATTCGGAGACGTAAGAGAGAACTTTGGAAAGTTTATTCGATGCCATCGGAACGACTGGAATAGACAACAGTGTAACCTACGGTATGATCAACCCTGACAACGCATCAACCGATGTCAACATTGAATACGAGATCAACGTTAAATTCGGAGACGTAAGAGAGAACTTTAGAAATTACCAAACGGGTTTTGTCATCTACAAATATCACTCGGATATGAAGCTTCCAAACGACTCGCAAGATATGGTGAACCTTTCGGAAAAACTGGGTGAGAAATCTGAGAATACTGAAGAAATTGAGGAAATCCCAAACCAACCATTGTATTTTGAAACAGAGACGATGAGTGATCAATCTTCAAGCTCTGGAACTTACATTGAAGATCCTGATACACTAATAGAACCGTTTAAAGATGATCAAGAGGTACAATCAGACCGCACCAAACTTGCACAAGAACTGGAGGACCAAGCAAGTTTTGAGGAAAATCTCACGAGAGCTTCCAAAACAGACAACGATATTGGCCGATCTAAAACGTTGGAACGTCTTGAAATCAGCCACAGTGAAATATTAAACGAGAACACCATACACTTCGTGCTGACACCAAGGAAACTTCACTTGGAATCTCTGACTAGTCTGAACGCTGAGGTTGATCCATTCATGTTCCGAGACACGAGACAAAACACGGAATCAGAAGATCACCAGACTGAACTGGAAGAACCTCTAGATGCTAACGAACTATATGAAGACCTTGGTAGCTTATAACTTCTGTTGTCCTCATCGGTAGCTTATAATTTCTGTTGTTCTCATCGGTAGCTTATAATTTCTGTTGTCCTCATCGGTAGCTTATAACTTCTGTTGTCCTCATCGGTAGCTTATAACTGTGATGACCTCCATTCAACAGAATCTGAATACCTGATGGCAAGATTGGCAAGACATCATAACGTCGCACTACCAGGACGTCAGAGACAAAACACGCAACACAACACGGAATCAGGAGATCACCAGACTGACCTGGGAGTCTGAATACCTGATGGCAAGATTGGCGAGACATCATAACGTCGCACTACCAGGACGTCAGAGACAAAACACGCAACACAACACGGAATCAGGAGATCACCAGACTGACCTGGGAGCCTGAATACCTGATGGCAAGATTGGCAAGACATCATAATGTCGCACTACCAGGACGTCAGAGACAAAACACGCAACACAACACGGAATCAGGAGATCACCAGACTGACCTGGGAGAACCTCTCGTTGACGATCGGACATCCACGTAAGCTTTTCGTAGGGCTTAAAAAAACCATGCAAAATTGGTTTCTGTTATCCGTTCTGCCCAACGTAGCTTAACCTAGGTGAGCACAAGACCTGGACCATCTTTTCTTTTACTTCATGCCAAACTTTTACCTACCTTACACCTTCTTCTTTTTCCTCCCTCCTCTTCTCCTTCTTCCTTCCTAGTCCTCTTCTTGTTTCACTTTGCCTTTGTCCCAAATTCCCAATTTCATTGCCCCCCCCCCCTCCCCAACATCTCCATTAGCCTACCAACGCAAATCAGAAAATTACAAAGAAAAAGTAAATAGATACGTAGCTAGGTGGGTAAATAGGTAGTTATGTAAGTAAATAGGGTAGATAGCTATGTAAGTAGATAGGGTAGGTAAATAGATAGCTAAGTACATAGGTAGCTGTGGATAAGTAGATGGGTAAATATAAGAAGAAAGCAAAATTATATGCTGAGAGAATTTCAGGGAGATTTTCATGTTACACGTGCGAACACTGAGAGAGGAAACATTGGGAGCAGAAGGGAGGAGGAGAAGGAAAGAGAAAGAGGAGGAATGGATGGGAGAGAGACCGACGAGATGAAAATAGGAAGAGGACGTGAGTGTATGAGAAGACGAAGAAGAGCAAAAAAGGAATGGGTAAGAAAGAGGACGAGAAGAAGGAAGTGGATGGGGAAGAATGAGGACGAGAAGAAGGAAGTGAATGGGTAAGAAAGAGGACGAGAAGAAGGAAGTGGATGGGGAAGAATGAGGTTAGAACGACGAAGAAGAGGTGTGAGATGGATGAGAAATAGGAAGAGATAAGAGAGAAGAAAAGGGCGAGAGAGTAAAGATTGGGAGGAGATGAGTGGATGAGAAGAGGAAGAGGAGAGAGTAAATAAATAGGAAAGAGGAGGAGGAGGAGGAGGAGGAGTGATGAGAGAAAGGAGAGACAGAATGGACGAGCAATAGGAAGAAGAGGAGAAGAAGGAAGAGGTATGAATGACAAAATGAAAAGGAGGAAGGAGAGATAACAAGCAGGGTCCGTCCCTCCGGGAATTATTTAGCCCGTAGTTTATTCGATCAGTACTTATGTACCTACCTACCTAATTTGTTTAATATTCAGTTTATTATTATTCTTGATTTGATTTTTCGATTTTACTTTCATGTAATGATTTAAAAAACTCAGAACATATACCTACATTTTTTTATAAATGGTATACCCATCCGTATATTGTTTATTTTGTAGTGTACCTCAGATTAATCAGACCACCCTGTATATCCCGTGATTATGTTAAGCAGTTGAGAATGCAATTCAATATCCTTAGCTTCAACACGTTACCTTCTGAGTCTAACGATCGGACATCCACGTAAGCTTTTTGGAAGGCTTAAAAAAACCATGCAAAATTGGTTTCTGTTATCCGTTCTACTCAACGTAGCTTAATCTAGGTGAGCACAAGACCTAGATCACCTTTTCATTTGCTGCATGCCAAACTTTTACTACATACAGCTGCTTCTCCTTCCTCCTCTTCTTCCTTCTTCTTCTTTCACTTTGCCTTTGTCCCAATTCCCTCCACAATCCCCTCCTCTCTTCTCCATCCCTTCTCTCTCAACAGCAAAAGAGGAATATTGAGATACACTCACACGAAAAAAAAAAAAAAAACATTTTCAAAGCACTCGGAAAATACTTAGGTACTGTCTGAGTAAAGAACTGAAAAGACAAAGAGTGTCCCAAATTTTTGAACTGGAGTGTAGGTTTCAGGATCCAGTTATATATGTTAAGACCCGCTAAGTCAACATTGGAAACATGTAAAAAAATAAGGATCTTAGAAAATATTTATCACAGTTCACAGTAAATTGAATCCGGATACACAAGTCTGATTGAATACTTGAAATATTTATGCAAATTCAATGCAAGGTCTTCTAAAAAGAAAAGACTGAAATATGCTTTCCTGAACTTTAATGGAAGCTTCAAAACCACAGACCCCATTCAACAAATATCAAACAAACATTAACCGGTTTACCTTCAAGACCAGGCTGAGTGCCGGTACTTTTTCTATTGCCTCTCTCATACAGGGTGTTCCTATAATGTCCGAATCTCACTGTAGGTCAGGTCACGCTCCGGTCGATGTAAGATCTTCTCATTATTGTCTGTTTTAGTTTAATTATTATTTTCTTTAATAGGGGTTTTTTTTATTATTTTGTCAAGAGGTTTGATATTAGGGGAAATTGTAATAACAGAGGCCTTATCGTCCCGAAATCGAAGGGAGATTAGGAGTCAACAGGTTAGGTGAGAGACAGTCGGTCCGAGCCGTATCCTTTTTATGACTGGGAGTCTTTCAAAGAAGAGTCGAAAAAAAAAAAAAAAGTCAAAGGAGTCATCAAATTGAATGTTGTCTATGCGAGAGAGGTTGTCAAACGTTTTGCTAAACTTCGAGTATAGCGACAAGTGGCGGTATTATGAGTGTAAAAAGATTATTGAAATTGATTGCAAAGGAGGCACTTAGTAATGCTGTGATACACAAAAGTAGTGAGAAAGCTCTGCTTTACCACAAAGAATTTGAGATATACCTACATTGCTAACTTCTCAAATTAGCCTGTCCATCTCTAATGGAATAGTCGTTTTTTTCCTTTTCGACATATGAAACCATTTCCCCCGGGCCCCTCTTCTGAAGCCAAAAAGCCAGCCCTTGAACTTCGATAGTTGGGAAGACGCCATCTTGGATTTTCAATGGTTTAGTACAGGCGCTACCACGCCACCTTGTGGTTGAACTAACTCCCGTATTTTCATTTAAAAGAGGGGAATGAGCTTCAGAAGAGGAGAAATCGGCTTAGATTCTGAAAGGAAAATACAGCTAATATGCATATCAGGAAAAATCATAGATGCTACAATTTTCAAAGTTCAGAAAGCCCTGACCGTTCGAGGTCAATGGTCGATGGTCTCGGCGAGGGTCCATGGTTCATGGTTAATGGTCTGTGGTCGATGGTCTCGGCGAGGGTCCATGGTTCATGGTTAATGGTCTATGGTCGATGGTCTCGGCGAGGGTCCATGGTTCATGCTTAATACTCGGCGAAGGTCCATGGTTCATGATAAATGGTCGATGGACTCGGCGAGGGTCCATGGTTCATGCTTAATGGTCTATGGTCGATGGACTCGGCGAGGGTCCATGGTTCATGCTTAATGGTCTACGGTCGATGGTCTCGGCGAGGGTCCATGGTTCATGCTTAATGGTCAATGGTCGATGGACTCGGCGAGGGTCCATGGTTCATGCTTAATGGTCTATGGTCGATGGACTCGGCGAGGGTTCATGGTTCATGGTCAATAGTCTATGGTCGATGGACTCGGCGAGGGTCCATGGTTCATGCTTGATGGTCAATGGTCGATGGACTCGGCGAGGGTCCATGGTTCATGCTTAATGGTCTATGGTCGATGGACTCGGCGAGGGTTCATGGTTCATGGTCAATAGTCTATGGTCGATGGACTCGGCGAGGGTCCATGGTTCATGATAAATGGTCGATGGACTCGGCGAGGGTCCATGGTTCATGCTTAATGGTCTATGGTCGATGGACTCGGTGAGGGTCCATGGTTCATGGTCAATAGTCTATGGTCGATGGACTCGGCGAGGGTCCATGGTTCATGGTCAATGGTCGATGGACTCGGCGAGGGTTCATGGTTAATCAATAGTCTATGGTCGATGGACTCGGCGAGGGTCCATGGTTCATGGTCAATAGTCTATGGTCGATGGACTCGGCGAGGGTCCATGGTATCATCCTCCAGCATGAAAGACCTGACAACCAAGACAAGGTCTTCAAGACCATCAAGCAGCATGAAAGAACTGTTAAGCAACATGGAAATGGAAAAACCAAGTACTAAGGAACAAAAGAAAACGGTATCAACTGATATTAAAGAAATGAAAAAAGGATCCAGCCGAAACGCAAAGTCCAGGTGTAAACCTAGTGGCAACTCTTTGCACAGTTCGAGCAGTCATTTTTCCTTGCAGTAAAAACGTTTAAATACAGTTTAGCAGTTTTATAAAATACAGTTTTATATTTTTCCAAGTAAGTTCTACAGATCGTCCCCCTATCATTGTACAACTACTATGTAAACAAACTGGGGGACAAAAACTGTTCCAACCTTTGCCAGTTTAGATTCTGCTAAAACTCCCTAGCCAACGTCCTTCACCTGAGAGTATCCAATCCTGTTTATTGAATTTGACCTCTCTCCCCCCCACCCCACCCATTTCACCACTCGTTCCCCTCCCTAGAGAAGAAAATAACCTGATGACAGATATACAGGTCAGGGGGAAGAGGGGAGGGAAGGGAGAGTCAGGGGGAGGTACACAAGGAACGGAAGAGGGAGGGTTGAGATTTTCCGATGATAACAAGGGACAAGAGGGGAAAAGGAGGGACGGAGAAGTGAAAAGGAGAAGAGGGGAGGTAAGGAGAGAAGAGGTAAAAAGGAAAAGAGGAGAGGTAAAATGAAGGGAGGGAGTTAAAAAAGAGGAGAGGGGAGGTAAAAGCTTTGAAGGTATCTATTTCCACCTTCCCCGCGGCGAGGGTCAATGGTCTATGGTCGCCGTTGTGGCCACGCACTTAGAAAGTATCGAAGGACATGAAATGAGAAAGGTACAAGGGGGAGCTGCAGAAAGTATTTGAGAACTGCTGAATGGTCGGGGAGTACATCATACAACATGGCGATGAGGAAATAACTTTGGCAACACTGCTGCTGCTTAATGGTCGATGGACTCGGCGAGGGTCCATAGTTCATGGTCAATAGTCTATGGTCGATGGTCTTGGCGAGGGTCAATAGTCTATGGTCGATGGTCTTGGCGAGGGTCAATAGTCTATGGTCGATGCAGGGGAGGTAAGGAGAGAAGAGGTAAAAAGGAAAAGAGGAGAGGTAAAAGGAAGGGAGGGAGTTAAAAAAGAGGAGAGGGGAGGTAAAAGCTTTGAAGGTATCTATTTCCACCTTCCCCGTTCAGTCTACCATTTAGACATAGTCTATACTAAAGTGGTTCATATGACTGATATAACTTTGTTTCACAACAGTATCATCTTTTGCCCAAAACTTGTTCGATTTCACTGAAATTTCAACACAAAAAGGATTTTTTTTTTTCTCATTGGATTTTGGGACTGATCGGGCTGTCAGGGGTCCTTACTTCCTTAGCAAGAAATTCTCGCTTTGCCAAACCTGATACTGATGAAAATTAACAAACATGTTTTTAACAAAACATGTAAAGGAAATTTTGGACGAAACCGGTCCTTCAAGTGTATTCACAGGGACAGTTTTTCGTCAAGTCGTCCAAAAGTTAACGAAAGAGGTGCGAGACTTTACAAACACCCCGTATACAGTATCAGTCGTATAAGAGGCGCGAGACTATATCTAAACACCCTGTAGATTCGTCGTCTTTAATATTTCATGCTGGACTTTATGTTTTATGTCCCTGTCAGTCTGAAAGGAACAAAAGGTCACTCAACCTTGGCCGACCCGAAGGACAGTTTACGATCCTTATCTACATAGCTCCAACCTTCCAGTCATAAACTACAACCTTCTGGTCACTTATAGCTGTAACTTTTTACTGACCGAAGGAAGTGAAGTTCATAAACTACAACCTTCTGGTCACTTATAGCTGTAACTTTTTACTGACCGAACGAAGTGAAGGTCTACGTTTTAACTCGACCGTTTTGCATTTGGTTTAGATGTTTGTTTGTTTATGTGTTTGTTCCGCTATAACTCGCGATTGCCTGGTGCCCTGGGCCGATTTTGATGAAATTTGAAACATGAGTTCCTTGAATGAATGCACGTCGATCCTTGAAATTTGGGGTCCCTACACTGAACGGGGTCCATTTTGGGCTGGACTAAGTTCCCCAATAGATGACTCATAATAACTCTAATAAGGTATTTATTGGACTTTTTTTAATGAATTCTATGAAGGGGAAGGTATGTTTGTACAGTTTTTTGATAGTATTCCCTAGGGCGTGTCGAAATAACTGAACGAAGCGAGTTTTTAATTCCAGTATCTCAGTGGTCACGACCAGCCTAGTTAGCTTGGAGGGTAGCGCGTCTGCCTTGTAAGCGCTAGGTCACAGGTTCGATTTCCGCCCGAGGTGAACTTTATCCAAAACAGGTAAGGCTCTCGGTACGGTTGGCTTTCTCCTATCCTCTTTTTCTCTCTTTGATTTCGGGACGAGATCTCCGTTGTTACAATTCCCTCTTCTTTTTCTTCGCCTTTTCCCATGTACAGACGGGGTCGGCGTTTTTTGTCAGCCTCTCAATCGGCCCTGACTAGGGTGATTGCTTCGGGCTAACATTTGGTTTTGGCTGCAAATTTCAGCGAGGCAAATTCAGGCTGGTATACTCCCTGTCTAAAGTCCTCCAGCCAGACTACTCCCTCTTTAACGCCCCCCAGGCAGACAAATATAGCACCCTCTAACACTCTAACCTCTTCAAAACAAGCCAGTAGCTTATATGTAACTTCTGTTGTCCTCATCGGTAGCTTATAACTTCTGTTGTCCTCATCGGTAGCTTATAACTTCTGTTGTCCTCATCGGTAGCTTATAACTTCTGTTGTTCTCATCGGTAGCTTATAATTTCTGTTGTCCTCATCGGTAGCTTATAACTTCTGTTGTCCTCATCGGTAGCTTATAACTTCTGTTGTCCTCATCGGTAGCTTATAACTTCTGTTGTCCTCATCGGTAGCTTATAACATCTGTTGTCCTCATCGGTAGCTTATAACATCTGTTGTCCTCATCGGTAGCTTATAACTTCTGTTGTCCTCATCGGTAGCTTATAACTTCTGTTGTCCTCATCGGTAGCTTATAATTTCTGTTGTCTTCATCGGTAGCTTATAATTTCTGTTGTCCTCATCGGTAGCTTATAATTTCTGTTGTCCTCATCGGTAGCTTATAACTTCTGTTGTCCTCATCGGTAGCTTATAACTTCTGTTGTCCTCATCGGTAGCCTGTACTTTATGGTGTCCTGATGTTGACCCCCATCTCATAAAATGGGAAACTTATTGCGCGTCTCTTTTCCAACATTTGTTGAGGGACATAAACTGCAGTAAAACAGTCGTTTCAATGCAATAGAAATAACATATTCTATATTGAAAGAGAATTGAGGAAAGGAGAGAGAGAGAGAATGAGAGGAGGAAGGAAGAGAGAAGAGGAAGGAGGGAGGGAGAAAGAGAGAGAGAGAGAGAGAGAGAGAGAGAGAGAGAGAGAGAGAGAGAGAGAGCTATTTTGACCAAAGCGTTCCAAGATTTTTATGACTGGAAGTGAAGTTCTACGTTTGAACTCGACCGTTTTGCATTTGGTTTAGATGTTTGTTTATGTGTTTGTTCCACTATAACTCGCGATTGCCTGGTGCCCTGGGGCGATTTTGATGAAATTTGAAATATGAGTTCCCTGAATGAATGCACGTCGATCCTTGAAATTTGGGGTCCCTACACTGAACGGGGTCCATTTTGGGCTGGACTGTAAAGTTCCCCAATAGATGACTCATAATAACTCTAATAAGGTATTTATTGGACTTTTTAAATGAATTCTATGAAGGGGAAGGTATGTTTGTACAGTTTTTTGATAGTATGCCCTAGGGCGTGTCGAAATAACTGAACGAAGCGAGTTTTTAATTCCAGTATCTCACTGGTCACGACCAGCCTAGTTAGCATATTGATGGTAGACTTAGTAACTTTGTGAAGGTTCATTTTAAATAAAAGTTATTTTCATATTTAGATACAGCCTAGTTAGCTTAGAGGGTAGCGCGTCTGCCTTGTAAGCGCAAGGTCACAGGTTCGATTTCCGCCCGAGGTGAACTTTATCCAAAACAGATAAGGCTCTCGGTACGGTTGGCTTTCTCCTATCCTCTTTTTCTCTATTTGATTTCGGGACGAGAAGATCTCCGTTGTTACAATTCCCTCTTCTGTTTCTTCGCCTTTTCCCGTGTACCTACAGACGGGGTCGGCGTTTTTCGTCAGCCTCTCAATCGGCCCTGACTAGGGTGATTGCTTCGGGCTGACATTTGGTTTTGGCTGCAAATTTCAGCGAGGCAAATTCAGGCTGGTATACTCCCTGTCTAAAGTCCTCCAGCCAGACTACTCCCTCTTTAACGCCCCCGAGGCAGACAAATATAGCACCCTCTAACACTCTAACCTCTTCAAAACAAATCAGAAGCCAGTAGCTTGTAACTTCTGTTGTCCTCATCGGTAGCCTGTACTTTATGGTGTCCTCATCGGTAGCTTATAACTTCTGTTGTCCTCATCGGGAGGCAGACAAATATAGCACCCTCTAACACTCTAACCTCTTCAAAACAAATCAGAAGCCAGTAGCTTGTAACTTCTGTTGTCCTCATCGGTAGCCTGTACTTTATGGTGTCCTCATCGGTAGCTTATAACTTCTGTTGTCCTCATCGGTAGCTTATAACTTCTGTTGTCCTCATCGGTAGCTTATAACTTCTGTTGTCCTCATCGGTAGCTTATAACTTCTGTTGTCCTCATCGGTAGCCTATAACTTCTGTTGTCCTCATCGGTAGCTTATAACTTCTGTTGTCCTCATCGGTAGCTTATAACTTCTGTTGTCCTCATCGGTAGCTTCGTACATACATACGTACACACATACGTACAGACCATGGTCCAAAAATCACTTTTTTGACATCAGGGGATCCCAAAACGGATATTTCCAACCATTTCCCGATTTTGAAAATTTGGACCGATTGCAATACTTTCATTACTAGTATAGCTCCGCTATACTGTAGTAATAGAAAGTAAAAAAATGAAACCGTACCTAGCTATATCTTTACAAAAAGGAATGAGATCCCACCAAAAACATAAATGTGAAAAATAACATAAAAACATTTTATTCGGTTATATTCGGTTCTTCTGTAAAAAATAACATAAAAACATTTTATTTATTTTATTTATATATTTATTTATTTATAAGGCCAAGTTCCTTTCCAAAAATTTCGGCCCTCAATCGTTCTGAGATCTTTACTTTGCCAAGTAAGTTAAGTGCAAGAAGTTGCGAATATAACAAAAAAAAATAATAATAATAATAATAATAATAAATAAAAAAAATAAGGGAAAATGGTTCTCCGTGGACGGAGGTGACCTGGATTTTGGAAGGAGATACAGGTTAAGGTGAGAGAGGACAGGCAACTTGGACCAAAGTAAAGATCTCAGAACGATTGAGGGCCGAAATTTTTGGGAAATTGAGGAGGAACAAGAAGGAAAGAAAAAAGAAAACAATATGATATAACATTGTACTTTCTCCTCTTCCATTTATCTCCTTCTCTTTTCCTTTCCCCTCAGTTTATCTCTTTCTCTCTCTGTCTGAGAATTCCTTTATATTCTCATTCTCATTTCTCAACATTCTCAACAATAAAAACATTGGAATGGTAAGGGTATTGAGAGAGAGAGAGAGAAAGAGAGCCTCTTTCTCGCTTTCAATCGCTTAGATGGAATTTAAATTTGAAATATTTTTCAATTTATTCAATTTTTTTTTTATTCAATGGAATATGAAATTATGAACCTCCATAACAAAGAAAATAATAAAAGCGCAGGTCTGCATTACTTACAATGAATTTTGCATTTTTTCCACGTCCAAGATAAAATAAATATTTTTTTAAAAATTAATTACTTATTTACCAATTTTATTTATTATTTTCTGTCCAAGAAAATATTTATTTAAAAAATTAATTTAAAATTACCTTTTAAAAATCGAGAAAAATAAATAGAAAATAAATAAAATAAAAAAAAAATGCGAGTTTTTAAAATAAATTAAAAACTTTCGAGAGAAACGCGTACATTAAGTTCAAGAGAGCCGGCTTCAACGTACGATACTATAGGAATGGTACGACTACGATAATTCATACGATAACACGAAATGGAATTCTCCAATTTCTGAACTGAACGACCAGAGCAGAATACGAAGTTACGAAACGAAAGAAACAGATATGCGATTGTCAGCTACTAGGGGGGAGAGAGATAGAGAACTGAACTTCAGGGAGAGAATTTTTTTTCTAGCAATTGAAATTCTGTCTAGGAAAGAGTACTTTCGAAATTCTGCTTAGGGAGATTTTTTTTTCTTCTGAATTGCAGTAATGTTTAGGCTGTTCAGAGAGGGATTTTATTTCAAAGCTTCAAACTGGCTTTGGATTTAATACTTTAGGGTTTATCCCCTTTCCCAGAATGAAATTCCATGACTTTTCCAGAAAATTTAAATGAGTTTTCAAGAAAATTAGGGGACGGAGATGCTTAAAAATCAGTAAGATTACACCTTCATTTAAATAAAATATGCAATCTGCAGAACGTCAAGGAATATGAGGGGGAATGCGCCGCAGGCCATTTTTTTGAAAAACTTGATATTTAATGTGAAAATTTTTAATTTTTGACCGTATGGCAAATTCCATGACTTTTCCAGGTTTTCTTTAAATTTTCACGATTTTCCATGACTTTTTGGCCCATTTTCAGATTCCATGCATGACTTTTCCAGTTTTTCCAGGTCGCGTATAAACCCTGTATGCTTTGGACGCTTAAAAACACTGGGTCCTTTCCAGTTCCTATCTGTATTTAAAGACAATAATTTTGAAAGTGAAAAAAAAGTACTTACGGTTCTTGAAGATGATCTTGATGGGTTCAGGGGCCACATCTACTGGGGCCTGACCTTTGTGATTACGTTGTGTGACGTCGGCGCCGAAATCCAGGAGTAAGTTGATCAGCTGAGGACAGAGAGGAGGGGAAAAGAAACAGGTGAATTAAATAATTACAACGGGTTCAGACATTTAGTAGATAGTAGGTTAAGGAGCGCGGTAGCGCTCCGCCCCGCCAAGTCAAGAAAGTTTGACCGTATGTAATAGAAAGTCGTGTGATATTCACACTAGGGTTTTTCTTCTTCTTCTTCTTCTTTCTGTAGGTTCATATTTAAAAATAGTTATGGTGTTAAAGCGCCTAAAAGGGAAAATAGTTATGCTCGAGTACCGTAAAAAAAGCTAACATATGTCCTCCGCATTCCCCACAGTGCTAAAACGGCTCCTAGGTAGGTAACTCGGGCTCGTTATCAAATCTTGCAAAATACTTCGATCAACGGTAAAACCAAGACTAATGTTAACATCAACTTCTAGATGTCAACATCAAATTTTAGATGTCAACATCAACTTCTAGATGTCAACATCAAATTTTAGATGTCAACATCAACTTCTAGATGTCAACATCAAATTTTTGATGCCGAGAAAAGACTGGCCTATCCAGCTGTGTATTCTATTTTCTTTTTCTACTAGTTATATTCCATTCTGTACCGATCTCTGTGGCTTAGTTGGTTAATGTGGCGGACTCGTAACCTGAAGGTCGGTGGTTCGAGTCCGGCCTGTGGAGGAAAATTTTATACTTATATGTTGAATTTAGGTGAAGATTGCTGATTTTTGACATAATAACACAATTAAACAATTCTGTCATTCATTCATTCTATTCCATTCTGTACTAGTTATCTTATGCGAAAAGACTTATCTTATCAACCACCCCTCGTAATTTACATGTCCAAAAAGCGTTCTTCACTTAATAGGTCCTATAGCTGTAGGTAATACATACATATACCGATTGTGTGTGAGGTTATATTCTATTTATAGGGTGATAATGATGATATAGGTAGTATGGAACAGTGGGATAAAGATTTATTTTAACACATGGAATGTCTGATAAGATTAACATACGGAGTACGCAGAAAGCCCTGAAGGTCTGAAATTCTATGGAGGATTATTTACTTTATGTGTTTATGAGACAGACATATGATAACTGTTGTTGTTGTTGTTGTTGTTGTTGTTGTAGCGGCTTTAGCTTTCGCCGAATGGCGATAGCAGAATAAAGAAAAGATGTCTTTTTGGAAACACACTATTATCGCGGCACGTAAGCTCATGTAATGTCAGGGCAGTGTGGCTATCATGAAATAACTGTAAAACTGTAAAGGTGGAAACACACTATTATCGCGGCACGTAAGCTCATGTAATGTCAGGGCAGTGTGGCTATCATGAACGAAATGAAAAAATACTATCGGATGTTCAACTTAATACATAAACACCCTGTAGGTACAATGCATTTACCTATGCACCAGTGCATTGAAACGTCATAATAATAATACTTAATGTTACATAGAAGTATCGAGTGCATTCTATACAGTGTTGCCAGAATGCGCGCACACGCTTCCCATCCCTCCCACCTCTCTCTCTCTCTCTCTCTCTCTCTCTCTCTATCTTGCTTTTTTTGTCTCTCTTCGTCTCTCTATTTTCCTTTCTTTTCTCTCTTTTACTTTCCTAATTCTCTCTCCTTTCCTCTTTCTCTCTCTCTCTTGCTTTAGTCCTCTTTCATTTTCCTTCTCTCTCTCTTTCTTTTTCTCTTTTACTTTCCTTCCTTCTTTTTTACTTTTACGTATTCTTGTTCTTTCTTTCTCTCTCGTTCTGTATTTCTCCCTCCCTCGCTCTCTTTACCTAGTCGAATTTATTCTCTAAATTCTCTTACTTACTCAAGACTTCTCTCTCCTTTCCTCTTTCTTTCTTTCTTTCTTACTTTCTTTCTTTCTCTCTCTCTCTCTTTCTCGTTCGCTTTTTATCTCGCTCAGAAATGTTTTTGTATGGAACAAAGGAGAAGGTGAGAGAAAGAAAAGAACAAAGTAGGATAAAAAGAAAGAGAGAGAGAAATGAGTGAGACTTGATAGGTGAATGAGAGAGAGGGAGGGAGGTATGAAATTGAATAATAAAGACAAAAGCAACAAGAGTCGAAAAGAAAGAGAGAAAAGGAGAAGGAGAAGAGGGAGACAGAAAAAGAAAGGAAGAGAGAGAGAGAGAGAGAGAGAGAGAGAGAGAGAGAGAAAGAGAGCGAGATAATTAAATATTAATTTACGTTAGTTTCTTTTTTCCAGACTTTTTTTTCATCCTTCGTCTCTCTCTCTCTCTCTCTCTCTCTCTCTCTCTCTCTCTCTCTCTCTTTCTCCTCCTCCTCTCTCTCCTTTCTTATTTATCCCTCCCTCTCTCTCCCCCCTCTCTATTTTTTAATTTAATTTTTCTTGTTTAATTCCCGAGTTTTTTTACTTTTTTCTATGTTTTAGAGAAAAGAGAGCAAAATATGTTAGATAACTAGAATACCTGACTACGTAAACTTATACGTAGAATCTACAGTGTTGTGAATGGTGACTAAATTCAGGGTGCACTCAGTGACAGTATCCGCAATTCCGCATCAAACACTAAGAAGGTTAAGTGCCGTTGAAGCACAGTTGAGCGTGGATGAGTGACCATTTGGGGACACATTTCTTCACTAAATCAAACTGAACTTTTCGTCCCCGATCCAGAATTCCAGACCAATATCTAGTGAATAATCATGTTTTTTAGGTGCCAAACTTGATCAGAGACCACAGAATAGATTATGACGAAACAAACAGACATCCACATGCGTACAATTAATTTAAATTGAGTTGAAGGAAATCATTCTTCTATATCCCGAACATAACAATCTCTTCGGACCTTCATTAGATTTAATTAAGGTATTAAACCTAAAACTCAATCCGTTCGCTCAACAAAGAAACGTACAGTGTTGCCAATACATACCTCAGCGTGGCCAGTAGCATCAGTATCAGAGTCTTACTAACAATACAGTGTTGCCAATACATACCTCAGCGTGGCCATTAGCATCAGTATCAGAGTCTTACTGTTGGGTTGGGTTAAGTTTGGGTTAAGTCTGAAAGGAGCTCAACTTACAATAATATAACTTCCAAGGACTAGAGGTTACAATAAGCAAACATAATGGAATAGAAAGTGATGATGATGTGAACAAAAGAAAAATATAAATTAGGCAACAGGAAGATAGGAAGAAGAAGAAGAAGAAGAAGAAGAAGAAGAAGAAGAAGAAGAAGAAGAAGAAGGAGGAGGAGGAGGAGAAGATAATAGGGGAGAGCAAGAGGAAAAAAGAGAACTAAGACAAAAAGTGGAAATTGAGGAGGAACAAGAAGGAAAGAAAAAAGAAAACAATATGATATAACATTGTACTTGGCCGCATCATGTAGGGGAGTGAAGCCCTGGTAGCCCTTAGCATTAGCATCGGCTCCGGCCAGTATGAGAGTCTTGGCAACGTTGTAACGGCCTCGGATGCAGGCCTCATGCAGAGGAGTCCAGCCTGGAAATGAGAATAGAAAGGTGAAACTGATTGAAGAAAACCAGAAGAATACAGAATGTCGTTTGCAAGCTAAGTATGTACTTACAGAAGATTCAGCTTAGCTCCCTCCATACACAACAAAAAGTCCAATCTGAGGCTTAGGTGTAGGGGCTAGACAGCCCTAAAGGTTGGGTTAAGCTTCTACGAATCTACCTACAGAAGAAGTGAATATCCTCATCCCCCCACCCCCTAGAAGTTCCTGTAAGCTTAGGGGGTGAGCGAACCTTTGTGATTATTACTAATTACTCTTTGTAAATTCATTCCAATTCTTCTTTGTCATCGTCTTCTTCTTTTTCTTCATCTTATTCTTTCTTCTGGTTATAACTACTTGAGTCTAACGTAATGAACCTGTGAAGACCTAAACAAAATTGGTACACACTCGAAAAGAGAGTACCTGAAAAATCCAACTAATCCCGAACCATTCTTCTGGCAAAAAAAAAAAAAAAAAAAATCTTTCATCATTCGAAGGCAAATACAGACTGTTCGTTCTAATTTATCCCCAAAAGATCACGAGGGATGGGATGGAAAAAAAAATCCCTTATAAAATTAGTTTTTAACATAAAGCTCTTCTCACAAACCTAACATATTTATTTACTTCGATGTTCCCTGGATTCCGTACTGATAGGAAAGGAAAGGGGGGAGGAGGAGGAGGAGGAGGAGGAGGAGGGAAAAAGTTCAATTATACAAAAAATCTCCCTCCCTCTCGTTTCTCCCTTTTTAGTCCGTCCTTCCTTTATTACATTACAATAGTAATAATAAAAGGTTTCTCCCTCTTTAGCCCGTCCTTCCTTTATTACATTACAATAGTAATAATAAAAGGTATAGTGGACGGACTATTGTATTCGCTTCGGTGTCGTCTGTCGGTTTGTCTGTGTCCCCATAGAAGGACTTATCTAAACCTGGTCGACCTGTATATCAAATTAAAGGTCTTTTTACCAGAATCACGAAAATGGTGGTGCAAATTTTGTCCAGAAAACCATAAAACCAAAAAACTGGTTTTTGGGGGATTTTTTTTTTTTTTTTTTTTTTCACATTTTCTCACACAAAACAGTGATCCACCAGGGAATTTTTATCTGGATACGCGCGCTACTTCACTGCCATTAGATTTTGAATCCCTTTGATATGAAGTACACAGATATTGGCACGCACCTATGAACTCAAAGCGAGAAAGTTTTAGATAACACTTCAGTCGTTATTTTACGACCGGTTTTAGCGTCACCTGTGTTAAGCTACGCCGAGCAAGGCCAATAAATGAATGGGTGACTTAAAAGGAATAAAGGGAGAACGGCTCTAGTCTTGATTTTATAAATCATAACATGAAAGTAAAATCAAAAATCAAATCAATAATAATAATAAACTGAATATTAAACAAATTAGGTACTGATTTTCTTTAACCACGGTCGAATATACTACGGGCTAAAAAAATTCTCGGAGGGACGGGCCCAGCTTGTTCTTCCCTCCCCTGACATCATTTATTCCCACTCCCTCCTTCCCCTGTCATCATTTACCCCCCCCCTTTCTCCCTCCTCTGGCATATCGCCCATCACTCCCTCCTATATTGATTGCGACTTCCATTGGCTAGACACTCCCCTCTCCCTTCCCCTTGCTTCTCTTCCCTTCCTCTCTTCACTCTTCTACTTTTCCTTCTTTTTTTTTTTTTTTTTTTTTGTTGCTTCCCCTTCTGTCTTGTCTCCTATTCCCTGCCTCGCTCAATGCTTCTCGCGAGTTTGTCTATTTTGTGTTCATCTATCTATCTATATCTATCTACCAGATACCTACTAGTTTTCTGATAATAATTGAAACACACAATTTGCTGGGTTTCACTGATTGCATGTATGTGATGTTTCTTTTTTTCATACATAAGTAGTTTATTAAAATGGTTACACTTTATTGCAAAATTGTGCTTGAAGGGAAAAAACTTCATCACTGCCTTTTTTATTTTTTAGAAAAGAAACAGCTGCTACATTAAACTCGTTGTCTGTGTCGTAGCCTTACCTTACATAACAGCTGTTCCTTCTAACAAGAGACATACTACGAAATGACCCATGCTGCGACACAGGCAACGAGCCTAACTTAAATCCCTAATTAGAAGAAACAGCTGTTACATTAGGCTCATTGCCTGTATGCTTCTCGCGAGTTTGTCTATTTTGTGGTTCTATCATCTATCTATCTACCAGACAGGTACTAGTTATCTGATAATAATTGAAACACACAATTTGCTTGGTTTCACTGATTGCATGTATGTGATGTTTCTGTTTTTCATATGTAGTTTATTAAAATGGTTACAATTTATTGCAAAATTGTGCTTGAAGGGAAAAAGCTTCATCACTGCCTTTTTTATATTTTTAGAAAAGAAACAGCTGCTACATTAAACTCGTTGTCTATGAGTCTGTGTCGTAGCCTTACCTTAGATAACAGCTGTTCCTTCTAACAAGAGACATACTACGAAATGACCCATGCTGCGACACAGGCAACGAGCCTAACTTAAATCCCTAATTAGAAGAAACAGCTGTTACATTAGGCTCATTGCCTGTGTCGTAGCATGGGTCATTCTGTAGTATGTCCCTTGTTCGAAGAAACAGCTGTTACGTTAAATTCGTTGTCTGTGTTGTAGCATGGGTCATTCCGTAGTATGTCCCTTGTTAGAAGAAACACCTGTTACGTTAGGTTCATTGCCTTTCATCTATCTATCTATATCTATCTACCAGATACCTACTAGTTTTCTGATAATAATTGAAACACACAATTTGCTGGGTTTCACTGATTGCATGTATGTGATGTTTCTTTTTTTCATACATAAGTAGTTTATTAAAATGGTTACACTTTATTGCAAAATTGTGCTTGAAGGGAAAAAACTTCATCACTGCCTTTTTTATTTTTTAGAAAAGAAACAGCTGCTACATTAAACTCGTTGTCTGTGTCGTAGCCTTACCTTACATAACAGCTGTTCCTTCTAACAAGAGACATACTACGAAATGACCCATGCTGCGACACAGGCAACGAGCCTAACTTAAATCCCTAATTAGAAGAAACAGCTGTTACATTAGGCTCATTGCCTGTGTCGTAGCATGGGTCATTCTGTAGTATGTCCCTTGTTCGAAGAAACAGCTGTTACGTTAAATTCGTTGTCTGTGTTGTAGCATGGGTCATTCCGTAGTATGTCCCTTGTTAGAAGAAACACCTGTTACGTTAGGTTCATTGCCTGTGTCTTAGCATACAGATTTGGTATGCAGAAGAGCCAGGGTTTGATTCCCAGAGTCAACAAAAAATTTCAGTTGTATTTCAATCGCAATTTGCAATATAAGAAAATCAACATTCTTTGTGGAAAAGCAGAGAGCATTTTCACAACTTTTGTGGGTAACAAAGCATTACTTAAGTGCCTCCTTGACTCATTCATCATCAATATTTTTATGCTGGTAATACCACCACTGGCCTCTACTCGATTAAAATATCTAATCAATTGTCCTCACGGGGCTGACAGCATTTCGAAATCTCAGCACAGAGCCAAAAAAACTTCGACTCCGCCGGGAATCGAACCCGAACGTTGCTAATGGGAAGTATAAATATGTCTTTTATAGCCGTTATAGCCCATCTGATGGACACACTATGAGTTGGAGTGTTGGACATGCTACAACACAGATAACTTTTCAGTTCAGAAGAATGAAGTAGGCCCAAGCCCCCTCCCCCCCCAGATAAGGTTCATTATTGTAAGTCGCTAAACAGGGCTTAATAGGTACTCTTTTCCCTGAATGAAATTCCATGACTTTTCCAGAAAATTTCCGTGAGTTTTCCAGAAAATTAGGGGACGGAGATGCTTAAAAATCAGTAAGATTACCCCTTAATTTCAATAAAATATGCAATATGCAGAACGTCAAAGAATATGAGGAGGAATGCGCCACAGGCCGTTTTTCGGAAAAACTTGATATTTAATTAATTTGAACATTTTTAATTTTTGACCGAAATTTTCACGATTTCCCATGACTATTCCATGACTTTTTGGCCTATTTTCAAAGTCCATGACTTTTCCAGGTTTTCCAGGTCGCATATAAACCCTGCTAAAACATAGGGATCATATGTCATATGTCCCTCATTTAACATTTCAGTTCAGAAGAATGAAGTATTTCCCAATTTACATTTTCCCCCACAGATTTAAGTTCAACGTAGTCAAGTCTGGGTTCATCCAAGACGGTTCTTGTGAGGTATCTAAAGGAAAATCCCATTTACTTAAACCTTGTAAAGAGTAAAAACTTAATGCCACATGTGCGAAAACCTTTGAACCAATCAGAAGGCCCGTTTCTTTACTCATACAGAGTGGTACAAAGAACACCATGCCAACTAGTGGTTGAACTATGTCCTGTATTTTCCTTTAAAAGGGGAAATGAGTAGCAGAAGAGGTGAGATCATCTCAGTTTCCAAAAGAAAAAATACACCTTAACTTAACTTTCACAAGTAAGTGATCGGGTAGAAGAGGTCCTTCAGGAGAGCCCTGCCACTATAAAGAAAACAATAAGGCAGAAATACTCTTGACATCTTACCTGCAGCATCGGGACAGTTGGGATCAACTCCCTTACTCAGCAACTCCTGCACTTCGTCCTCGGAGCCTTGTTTGGCCGCTATGTGTAGTGGTGTCTCCCCGTGCTTGTTCACACTCACATTGGAATGATGCTGCTTCTGTTCCTCTGTTGGACAAAATGGCAATTGAGAAATGAGACACTATTGTGGATATTCTAGACAATAATACTATGGGGGGAGACAAGATATCAAGAATTCAAGGGAGTGGTCTAACTTGTATAATGTCATGTTTTTTTTTTTTTTTTTTTTTTTTTTTTTTTTTTTAGAAATCAATTCAGATTCTGTTTTTTGTTTAAAAAAAAAGGAGTTCAGATAATCAGCAAATTAAACTTTTTTTTTATGTGTTTTATTTAAGAGGAGTTAACAATTAGAATCCTATTCCTCTTTAATCTCTGTACCTAGCCAGTCTAGTTAGTATAGAAGGTAGCATGCCTGCCTTGTAAGTACTGGGTTGCAGGTTCAACTCCCACCTGAAAGGCTAAGCTTCTCCCATGTAATATTGTATTACTGGGTTGTATGACCCATCAAATAAATAAATTAAATACCCATGTTCCTTCTCTATTTACTTTAAGGACAGTGGGTATGGAAAAAAAAAAAAAAAAAAAAAAAAAAAAACTGTGTCTTACCAGTCATTCTTGAGAGTAGTGCCATCTGTTGTCTTTCGGAAAGAGGAATGGTGCCGGGACTACGACTGACATGCTGATGTTGAGGAGTAGAGGATGGCATTCCTGAATGTCTGCAATTTAAACAAAACAATAAAATTTAGTATAACATTGAACAAGTCTCAACTAACCTATATTAGATAAGGTTCATGAGATCAAATTGTTCAGGGAAAACCATGCTAAATAGAGTCCAAAATAGTACACAAATACCAAAACAATTATCAGGCCAGAGCCACAGGAATCACAGGATTGTGTTCCCGGGTTCTGGGTGCAAACCAAGTGGCAAACAGCTAGTTTGTACTCAAAAGAAGGAATCATAGAGACCTGAGATTCATCAGAAGAGTTTCATTTCTTACGACCAAGCCAGTACTCAAGGCGTAGAACTCCTGACAGTTTTCATGGCTTGTTTTGTGAGTTGCTATCCATTTATTGAACTCGAACTTTGAACTCTACATGAAACACAACGGTTGATTAGCATTTTACTACCCATTAAGTGAAAAACCATTTGAAATTAAGCTCCTAAGCTGTAAACAAGCACTCCCATTTTCATCACAACACTGGTGTTGGTGTGATGAAGCTAAGGTTATTTTTGTACTTCCTAAGGTTTCTACTTACATCTTTCCTTACAATTCATATGAAGGGCTGGTAGACACAGCTTGAGGAGGACTCAAAGGGGCACACTGGTGTTGGTGTGATGATGCTAAGGTTATATTTGTACTTCCTAAGGTTTCTACTTACATCTTTCCTTACAATTCATATGAAGGGCTGGTAGACACAGCTTGAGGAGGACTCAAAGGGGTTTCAGCATTTAAAATGTAATATACAAGGGGAAAAGAACCTTTTAAAAAGTAAAAAATAAGCTAAAAGAGAGAAAACTGTTTCAAGAGAGGATCCCGGGATACTGAATGTTTACTGACACTTTTTGTGCTCGTTGATATTGTTTCGATGCAAAAAAAACATGTAACGAGGGTAGCTTCTCCAGAATAATGGAAGGCGCATTATAACCCGTTAAGGTTAGCACATTGCGTGTGATGTCAAAATGAAGGCGTTTTAACATTATTTTGTACTTGGCGTATTGCATACCTACATCATGTAAAGAGGGTAGCTTCTCCAGAAAAATGGAAGGCGCATTTTAACCCGTTAAGGTTAGCACATTGCGTGTGATGTCAAAATGAAGGCGTTTTAACATTATTTTGTACTTGGCGTATTGCATACCTACATTGAGGTTAGGTGAAATTACTCTATCCAAAATTCAAGCGTTTCAGCCGAGGCAGTGGTTTTGGCAATGTGGATAAAAGATAAAATAATGATAGCCGATTTCACCAAACTTCAATCAAGCCTTAATTGAATCATTAAGCACTGATGGGGAATTAAAGTTGAAAATTGCATTTCACCTAGTGGTTTTGGCAAGGTGGATAAAATAATGAAATTATTTGTACCTAGGTAGGACCTACCTAATTTATCAGTTAAATTACTTTTTTTATGAGTCACCAAAAATATCAAGGTAAGTAAGTATTACTCATTGAACACAGACAGGTTCATTGGTAGGTACGTGAATACCTTCAGTATGGAATGCTCAGATTACCCTAGTTCTGTTAAAGTTGATAGTAACAAACTAGATTAGCATGTGTTCAAAACTGGGTGATAAAGTTATGTAGGCACATATCAATGTATACCTATCTAGAATAATAATTTTATTGATATTATCACAGTTACTACGGTTTTTGAATAATCGACACGGACTGTCGGTGCGGGTGTAAGAGAACGCACATTCCCATTACAGAACCTCGATTATTTCAACTTCAATTATTTACACTTTCTCTTATTTCAACCCCAAAATCCATTGTTTTTTTTTTTATCTTTCAAAGGGTATTCTATCTTATCAGAGTGATCATTTCAACCTCGATCATTTCAACTACTCCCGGTCCCAACAGTGTGTTCGAACTTTATGCCTGGCCAAACCGCTTATCCGATTGCTATGAAACTTTGTCAACATAGTGCTTGCACTCCCGTGAAGGTTGTAGGCTATTTTCCGGTTCGTTTTTGTTAAGCTACGCTGAGCAAGACCACTAAATGGATGAGTGACATGAACGGCCTTAAGGATTTCGGCTAGTAGGTAATGAATAAATCAAAATAGGGCAAGTACCTAGGTATCTTGAAAAAAGTAAAAATATGTTTCTTTATCATTTGATGCTGATAACAAAATAATAGGCCAGCTGTGGTCTAATCTACTTGTTATTAGCAGTACCAAATATTGGTTTAGTAATCGCACATGGCCAGATGGGTGATATTCGGTTAGTACCATTTTTGAGTAGTGAACCAATTATTGTCTAGCTGTGATATTTAGCTCTACATATTTTGGATTAGGGAGCCAATAGTCTATCCAAGAGTGAATGTGACAGTGCTATTTTTCATTGGTGAATCAATTGGCTGGATGTGCCATTTATTCAGTGATCCATCAGGGAATTTTTATCTGGATACGCGCGCTACTTCACTGCCATTAGATTTTGAATCCCTTTGATATGAAGTACACAGATATTGGCACGCTGTTATGGCTTTCTACACTTGGGATATTGCTGTCAACAATTAGAGCGGATGAATGGTCATCTCATAAGGTAAGTTCTAGAAACGAAGGCCCGGGACAACAGGTTTTATGTTGACCTTGGAGTATGCCCGGGCACTGTTGGGACACTGTTTCTGAGCTTACCAGCTTACTCCGAGGTTAGTAGGTAAGCATTATTTTATGGACATGTGATTCCCACCCTAAGTTAAGCACATCTCACTTCGTATACGTGAACTGAAATACAATACCGTTTTCAAAATATACGTACGAGTAAAATGTATCCTATTTTTATTATTATATATTATTATTTTTAACTTAAAATAGGTATTGTTACATATAAACTTCGTCCAGGTCTTGTCCTGACTTTAGAGTTCCTAACATTGATGTTGCATACCGATTCCTAAATGAAGAAAAGAATATTGAGGGGTTTGTGGCCTTCGGAAAGTTCACCAGAAATTGGACATTCATTGGTTATTTTCTTTCCTTGTTTCAGCAAAAACGGGATACAGTTGAGACCAGCGAGAAAAAAGGAGATTTTCAGACAGAAAATAAAGAAAACGACACTTTGCATTTAGACAACAGTAATGTAAGTGTGAGATCTGTTTCAATTGCGAATCCGGCAAACGAAAAGGAACACAAAAATGAAGAAGACAACTTACAACTTGAAGACAAAACAAAAGCAGAAGATGCAAAGGAAGGTGAGGAAAAACAGATTGTAGAAGACAGAAAGGAAGAAGATACACAAGAGGAAACAACTAGAATTGAGAAAGAAGAAAATGAAAAACGAACAGAGGAAAAAGATGTGGAAGAAAATAAAGAGAAAATAAAGATATGGAACAAAATAAACACACCTAAGGTAAAATCACCGACACAATCGGAAAACAAACCAGAAGATGCAAAGGAAGGTGAGGAAAAACAGATTGTAGAAGACAGAAAGGAAGAAGATACACAAGAGGAAACAACTAGAATTGAGAAAGAAGAAAATGAAAAACGAACAGAGAAAAAAGATGTGGAAGAAAATAAAGAGAAAATAAAGATATGGAACAAAATAAACACACCTAAGGTAAAATCACCGACACAATCGGAAAACAAACACACAGAATTTAATTCAGGCCTTCTTGAAGATAGTTCTTTTACAACAGTCACAGAAAATACAGGTCCTTTACAAGAAGCATTTACTGCTATCGATGATTACTCAGACGATAGTGTAACAGGAACATTTCCAACAACATTAAAACTTGATGAAGATTTTACAACTCAGGAAACCACAACAATCTTACTAGAATCCAAGGCCCCTGAAACAATCATTATTGAAAGATTCGAGGACTCGAACTATATTTCCATTAACGACAAAAACTTTCTGCACTATCCCAACTTGAGAAAAATTCCTCCGGAAAAAGATACACCAAACAATTACACAACACCAACTATTTCGACCGTCAAACACAGTTCGAAAACAAGAGAACCTTCGACCTGGTTGACTTTCAAAACGACCCCAAAACCCACAACGGTGACTACAACAACCACAAGGAAGCCAACTACAACGAAAGAACCGAATGGGCAGGGGTCCTTCAATCTGGATAAATTATCCAAGTCCAAAAATAAAAACAAAATCATCACAAAGAAACCTCCCGTGTTAACAAAACACAAGTATAAATACCAAAATGTGAGTGATGAAGAAACATCTCCCCAAGATGCTACTATACAGAAATTACTCAAGTTCATTATAGAGTGTAAAGCAAAGGGCAACAAAACTCAGGATGCTAATTGTGTTGCCAGTAAAACAAGTAATAACTCAATAAGTCAACTTCTGTACGAAAATGAGATTTATAAGTTGACAGGGGACAAAAATTACAATAACACATTGGAGGATACTATTGCTAAAATGAAAATTTATTGAACCAATGGGTACTTACTAAGTATAGATAGTTATTAGTTCATTACTCCCTATTTACAAAATGCAATAATAATTACACTAAAAAGCCAAATTACTGCCTAAACTCATTTACCAATCATGAGTCAATAAATTTGACTAATCATCATCAGAATCGATTATGTATTTCAAACCTTTACATTTCTTTTTGATTTTCTCTTTCAAGATCTTCAGCCTTTGTACCTCTTCTTTCTTCCTCATTTTCATTCTCGCCGTTTCTCTTTTCAATCGTTCCTTCCTCTTTTGTAAATTATCCCGATTCTCTCTTTTCAGGTCTTGTTTCAATAATTTGAAATTTATCTTCTCCTCCTTCAACCTCATTTTTTCTTTCATTTTGAATTCCTTGATAATCTTCTGCCCCCTCTTCTTACAATATTGCTGCAGTCGCTTCTGTTCCTTTTTCATTTGTTTCTCACGTTCCTTGTACCCTCTCTTTTTCTTCTTGATGTCACTGAAGGATGATGTAGAGCAGCATCGTGATTGCATGTACAACTCCTTACCCATACAATTACATTGAGGAGTATTCTGAGGAGGAAAAGGAGTTCAGATAATCAGCAAATTAAACTTTTTTTTATGTGTTTTATTTAAAGAGGAGGTTAACAATTAGAATCCTATTCCTCTTTAATCTCTGTACCTAGCCAGTCTAGTTAGTATAGAAGGTAGCATGCCTGCCTTGTAAGTACTGGGTTGCAGGTTCAACTCCCACCTGAAAGGCTAAGCCTTCTCCCATGTAATATTGTATTACTGGGTTGTATGACCCATCAAATAAATAAATTAAATACCCCATGTTCCTTCTCTATTTACTTTAAGGACAGTGGGTATGTAAAAAAAAAAAAAAAAAAAAAAAAAAAAAAAAAAAAAAAAAGAGGAGTATTCTGAGGAGGACTGTTCTGAGGATGTTCGACGTAACCCGAATCCATACGATCTCCTGATGGATTAACACGGGCTCTACAGTCTCGAGTGTTCCTAGAGACACTTTGCTTATTGAAATTATGACATAGAGCTGCCAACTGTTTCAAGAACATGGTCGAGTCTTGCACGTTTAGATCGATTTCAATTTCATTGGATGGTTTGCTTTCTTGTAATTCATTTGTGTCGGCAGGTGGTTCATGTGGACCGTCTTTGGTATTACTCTGAGTTCTTTGTTTGGATTTGTTGCTATTACTCGTATAACATACTCGCGCCATGCTAGACCTTTGTTTACAACGAATTTAGGAGTTAGTTAACCACTTAACCTGTAAAACTGAAAATGTTGACACTAAAGACTTGGAACATTTTATATCCGAAAGTTCTGAATTGTTTAGATTTCTTGTTGTCTTTTTATTTTGCTTAACACTACATACACCAATTTAGCAAAAATAGCCAACGCAACGTAGGTAAAATATATTTTGATTGAAATATACTCAGGTACTAATTTTTGGTGTATGATGTAGGTATGTACTTTTTTTCTCTCTCTAACAGCAGAATCTCTTTTGTTGTTATAGCTATTTATCACACTTCGTCTTCACTTCACAAAGCCGAGCAATAAATCCTGATTCGGGAGTAGTACATGACAGTCACCTTACCTAATTCGAAAAATATTCAAAATATAGGAACAAAAAAGGCTCAATCCATTATTGATTATATGGGTGGGTGGATATACATCATATAAAAAAGATAAATTTATTTCGACAATCTTAAAAAAAAATGTTCATCTAAAATATAAATTCTCAAAAGTTACATACATTAAAACGCAAACAAATCAAACAGAAAAGGGAAGGGTAAATGAAATAACAGGGTCGAAGAGTGAAAGAGAGTTAATAAAAGGGAAAGAAGAAGAGATTATTTAGAATTTACACTAATAGGAGATTGGAATTTACTGGATGAACCTATCAATCAGATGTAGGTACCTACTCGTGCCATGCTAGACCTTTGTTTACAACGAATTTGTGACTATCTATAATATATGACGAATAAAGAAAAAGGAAAAAAAGAAAAAATAATATGCAGGGTACAATGTACCTACCCATCTAGCATCTATTTTGGATCTTTTTCAAACAAAATCTCTGGATCTTCTAATTTGCCAGGACTTACCAGACTTCTGTCTTTATAAGGAGGTAGGTAGGTATTTATTTTATAAATCGTTTTTTTCTTTCTTATCATTATGATTATTTTAACACTACGTGAAAATGTAAACATTTTTGAGTCAAAGCGTTAGGTATCTCAAACTCAATTCATTATCATGAGTGACAAACAGTATATTGTTCATTTGATACAAAACATACAAAGTAAAATAACATATTGGATAAAAAAATAATAATCTAAGACTATCTATAATATATGACGAATAAAGATTATTTGGGTTACAAAATAAACTCTTGGTAGACAACCACAAGTAATAATCTAAGACTATCTATAATATATGACGAATAAAGATTATTTGGGTTACAAAATAAACTCTTGGTAGACAACCACAAGGTGAGGTTAATGGAAAAAGCATTAGGTACCAGTTAACGTATCTTGGACAAAACTATCATAAAGTTAAATGATTATGATTAGGTACAACAGGTGTTACAATAAAAGTACAACTTATCATTACAAAATTGATATTACAAGAAACGTGGAGAAATATGGCCCCAATTTTCATTTTCATCTAAAAATCGTTGATTTTAAAATTCAATAAAGGCACAAATTGTAAAATGTTACTAACATAATAGGATGGGGTACATCAGAATTATATATATATAAAAAAAGGGAAAAAAATCTATTCTACAATCGGGAAAAGGAGTTCTGTAAAATTCTTTTGAGTTGAAAAACTTGAAAATAACCACTAGGTGAGGTTACTGTCAAACATAATCTCTAGCAACAAACCCCTACTATTATGTGGTCAAATTCTCAAAAAAAAAATGAACTCTTAGCTATAAAATTCAATTTTATTTTACCTACATAGATGATTTTTTATATATATTAGAGGCATATCTCAGACGGTCACCCATCCAGATACCAACCACGCGCGATACACTCCAGTGATCCGTGGGGGAGGACTGGTGCATTCAGCGTGATATAGCATCTGCACTGCCTGATTTTTCAATTGGATATTTCCTCCTACACTCAGAAGTTCTCTTTGACTTTCCAGCTTAACTCCATAGACTCCATACAGAAAAACTACAAAAAGCCCACTCCGAGGCTTAATTGTAGGGCAAATAGCCCCAAAAGATGGGTTAAGCTTATACGAATCTATTTGATTTGTTCAGGAGCTCTGTTCGAGCATGATAGATTTGGCCGCTGGTTGGGTTTTCAGTCTGAAGTCGCCTTTGCGGATATCTTCCATGAGGAGATCCACCAGTCCTTTCTTTTGTTCAAACCCAGTCATCGTGTCCGGGATCTTGGCTCGCTTCTTCGGAACTTTCATGATGTTGCTCTCTGAAAGGAACGAGAGATTTATAAAATGTAGGTAAACAGTTTAAGGTCCGGTCCAGCGACAACGAGCGTGATTGCCATGCTGAAGGTATTGGGTTTGATGTCCACAATCACATAAAAAAAATCACCTGTTTTTCTCTTATAAAAATTTCAACTGATACTTCCTGTTGTTTTCGTGTTAAATCAGGACCTAAAAGGGAAAAATTGTGCCTCTTATCCCCCATAATCTATGTAATAAGGGGCATACTACGGGATGTGCGTGCTACGACACAGACCCAGTCCAATGTATCACGTCTAAAGGAATCACCTACCTTTCTCATTCTCCTTGTTCGTCTCCAACTGCAGCAGTTTTTCTTCCCTCTTTTTCCGCAATTCATTCTCCTTATCCGCTCTTAGAGTGCAATCGAAGAAGTTGTTGAATATCTGAAGTAACTCTTCCAGTTGGAATGTTTTCGGATCCTCGCAGAAATGAACGATCAAGTCTCGGGTTCCGGATTTCATTTGATCGAAACTCGTCTTCAGCTCCTCAACGTTTTTGGCGTGTTCCTTGATAGTGGCTGCAAACAAGATTGAAGAATATTCTCTTATCTACCTATCTTAATATTTTTATTATTATCATCATTATTTTCAGCGCGAATCGACATGGTGAAACCCACAATAAAGGAATTAATTTTACAAATCTCATGTGGGCTGTTCATTTTGACAGATTGCCTCTGAAAAATTCCTATCCCTCTCAGCATTGTTATGTTTTGTTTAAGGCTGGCAATCATGCCGTTAGCAAATTTTTCAGATTTTTCTCGCTATATTCCCAGTTTTAGTAATTTCTCCCAAAGACCCAAACCGGATATTTACCTGAGAACACTTGCTTGATGGCGTCACTCTTGTGCGTCAACTCGGTTGTCAGCCGGTTCACAGTGCGCACCATCTGAGTTACATCTTCCTCCACGCTGCTCAGTGACACTTTCAGCGCATCCTTCAGAGTTCTGCTGTTGGCGGTGAAGTCCAGAATGTGCTCGTTATTTGATTTGGCCACTAGGATGACGTAATGGAGGAAGGTCATCTGGGGCTTGTTGGCTCGCATGTCCGTCAGTTTGCTGAGGTCACTGACCTTGAACCCGACGGCGTTGGCTGCGTAGCTCCCCTGTGGACGAAAAGGAGGAGGTTGAAAAGTGGGACCCTGTACCTCGATTGACAAGAGGTTCCTCTATTGGCTCCTTCTATTATGTACATACCTACTACTATGTAGTTAAACCTCGTTTGGTGTTTCTCAAAAGACTAATGAAAATCTCTCTCTCTTCCTCTCTTTCAATCTTTTAAGCTAAAGTTTTTATCTCATAAGTAAGGACTACTATCTGTTCGTTGGATGGAGAAATTCTGAATGGAGAAACATTTCAGTCGCTTTACTTACACTATTGACGAGGTTTCCCAGCTTCAAGTCTCATCGTCCAGAAGCCAGCCGTTCCGAGAACGAACGTCTGTTAAGGACAAAATCCGCCCCAGCAGGAATTGAACCCGCGACCTAACGCTTACATAGCAGGATTTTTCTAACTACAAGGATTTTTCTCACTACGTAAACCGGTCCTTTCTGCCCAATATTAATATTTGCAATTAGGTACATACACACCTATTTTGGAAACCCATTTCACAATATGTATTTTACAGACTTGGATTTCACCTGAGGGATTAATCCCATATCTCCAGGGTATAATCCCCATACACATCCCACGTCAATGAATTTCCACTCTATGAAAAGTATGAAAGATATGAGTTTATTGAGGTCGTTCATTCTCTCTGGACTCACTGGCGCTTCACTCACCTCCTCTGAGCCAGGTAATATCTTCAGCAGTCCTTTTAGCGTATCCACACTCAAACTCTTAGCGCCCTCCACAATATCAATCACTTCAGGTATGCCGTTCTTGAACTGGCGTAGGAATATGTTGATGGTTAAACTTCGCTTGGAATCCAGCAAGGTGACAGCGGGGGATTTGACAGCGGTGTCCAAACCAGACGCGTTGGGGACCGGAGATTTCGGTTTGGTCTCCCTTTGCTTCTGACAGAACAGCTCTTCGAGTTGGTTGAAATCGAAAGCGATTTCCTTCACGTTCACCTGGGCCCATACTGAGTTATTGTCTGAAAACAGAAAGTAAGATTGTGTGAAAAATCGGACGAGATACTTCCGATAAAGATCTCGTGAATATCTTACAAAACGTGAATAGTGACCTAAAACAACCTTTCAAATATAAATGTACATAATTATTATGTCTCTCACTCTCAGAAGAAAATATCACACAAGGTAAAGAATGTCTCTCAAAACCTCATCATAATACTGACAACTACCATGGTCGTTGAGCGTACACACATCTTTCTCAAAACATCACAAATGTTTTACTCACTCAGTTTCAAGGTCGGTATATTGGTTACTCACTCAGTTTCATGGACGGTATCTGGTTACTCACTCAGTTTCAAGGCCGGTATATTGGTTACTCACTCAGTTTCAAGGTCGGTATATTGGTTACTCACTCAGTTTCATGGACGGTATCTGGTTACTCACTCAGTTTCATTGACGGTATCTGGTTACTCACTCAGTTTCATGGAAGGTATCTGGTACTCACTCAGTTTCAAAATCGGTATATTGGTTACTCACTCAGTTTCATAGGCGGTATCTTGGTCCATCCGATCGTCTTCATCTTCCTGGGCTGCCGCAATGAGTTGTACTTCTCCTCATGCACGTAACGCCTCGTGGGCAAAGTCCAATGTTTGGAGTCCGTCAGGCAATGAGGATGGGAGTTATCTAAGGGAAGGAGGGAGGACGTGAGGGGAGGTGGTAGAGGAACGACTGGCGGTAAGGGAGGTGGAGGCGGGCTACTGCCTGAAGGTATAGGTGGTGGAGGTGGGGGTGGTGGACCTCCTGAAGATGGAGGGGGAGGGGGTGGAGGAG
>NW_007377722.1:201012-240205 GCF_000475195.1 Diaphorina citri
CTAGTGAAGGTAAAGGTGGTGGTGGGGGAGGGGGAGTTATTGAACTCCTTGAAGGTAATGGTGAGGGAGGGGGAGGTATGGCACCCACTGATGGTAATGGTGGCGGGGGAGGAGGTGGTATGGATGGCACGGATGAATGGGGAGTTACAATTGGTGGCAATCGGAGAGGAGGGGACGATGGTGGTGTTAGTGTTGGTGGAATGGAAGAAGCTGATGCATTCAGCGTGGAATCGGCAGACAGAACGCTGTCCGGGAACAGAGATAGGGAAGAATCACTGGAGATACTTGCGTGACAGTTGCAGCAGCAAGTGGAGGAAACCTCGGGAGAGTGTAAACTAGGAAGAGAAAATGGTTTGATGGGATTGAGTTGAGATTGTACACAAGGCGTGTTGAGAGGGGTAAAGTAATTTGTACTATCGGTGAGTGATGGCGTTTGTAGGTGGGAATTTTGATCTGTGGTGGTTGATCGGGTGATGGTAGGGGTAGACGTGACTATGGTACAAAGGGAAGTTGAGGGGGTTCGTGAAGGTTTGGATACACGAGAGGAGTTATTTACAGGAGAAACATCTTGAACACACACAGGGAAGAATTGTTCTTTGTAAGAAACTGGAGTTCCTTGAATGGGGGATCGGATGCGATTGTCTTTGCAAGACGTTGGTTTTACAGGTGTTTTATCAACGCGTTTGCTCTTAGGTTGGGTTTTGTTCTGTACAGAAGAGAAGGGTGGTGTTCTAGAAACCTTGGGCGTTAAATAGACGGAGGTATTCCGAAGTGACATTGTGGGGCTGTTTTCAGTTCTTGACGGTTTCTGTTGTACCTTGGTGTTGGTTCCTGTTGTTTTGGAATTCTCCTTGCAGGGAGGTCGTTTGGTTTTGTTCTGGACGCATGAATCAGTCATTGTGTTGCACGTTTGTGTTTGAACGTCTTCCGTATTCACGCCCACATTGGCGAGTTTTTTCTTTTTGAATTTGTTGAAGCAGAAACAATTCTTCATGATTCTCTTGCTGTTGGCGATTTTGCTCTTCTGAACGTTGGACAGTCGTGATAGTTTGGACGGAGTTTGCCTGTCGATGACCTCCAGCAGACCATTCCATATCAGATCTGTCTCTTTGGTTTTGCCTTTATCGTAATTTAGTTTATTCAATGTGATCAGAATCTTGCGAAGATAAACGTGCCTCGGAGTTCCGGCGATCTGAAATGAAATGAAAAGTATTGATGTAAACAAAGCTGGTTTATTCATCCAAAACTTAGGGTTCGTAGAATCGTTTAAGCTTAACTCATTCTTCAGGGCTGATTGCCACTTAGCCCCTACACCTAAGCCTCAATTTGGGCTTTTCCTTTTTGTGTACGAATAATAGGGTTTATCATTCCTGTACATTTATTAGGTAACCTTGTCTAGTCTAGCGTGCATGACAGACCTTGGCTTGAGATTATCTAACCCTCTTACCTTCTGTCTGAGCTCATGGAACAGCTGC
Source organism: Diaphorina citri (assembly GCF_000475195.1). NCBI lineage: Eukaryota > Metazoa > Arthropoda > Insecta > Hemiptera > Psyllidae > Diaphorina > Diaphorina citri. Next base: position 202,488 of record NW_007377722.1, read on the forward strand.
ATTTTTTGTGTACGAATAATAGGGTTTATCATTCCTGTACATTTATTAGGTGACCTTGTCTAGTCTAGCGTGCATGACAGACCTTGGCTTGAGATTATCTAACCATCTTACCTTCTGTCTGAGCTCATGGAACAGCTGCAGATCCTGCACGGGCACATAATCCTCTTCATCATCGATCCTCCACTTGTCAAACACTCTGGTCTGAATGAGCAGCTCTCCATCTTCTAGAGAATCTTGCTCGAGTTTGGTCATGACGTCTCCCATGCCACCATGCAATAGTTCATCCCTGATCAAACACCTGCCAACAGACAATGGGCATCCACTCGTAAAATTTGTGGCCAAAACCAAATGTCAGCCCAAAGCAATCACCCTAGTTAGGGCTGATTGAGAGGCTGACGAAAAACGCCATACACGTCTGTACACAGGTAAAGGCGAAGAAAAAGAAGAAGAAAGCAGAGTTTTTTTCACAACTTTTAGTCGATATCACAACATTACTAAGTGCCTCCTTTGCAATCAATTATTTTAAATATTTCAATAATATATTTACACTGGTAACTGGTATTCTCGGACCGGCTGACTTTCTCCTATCCCATCTACCTTCTCTCTTCGCTTTTGGGACAATAAGACCTGGGCAGTTACAGTTTCCTCTATCAAATCTCTCTTTTTACTTTCTATTTATAAGTTCAACTCAACAATGCGATGCAATGTTGCATTTATTTATTTAGTCTGTTCGTCTGTCAATCTGTTTGTAAGTTAGTTCGTTTGTTCTTAGGAGCTTCATTGTTGTTAGCCTATAAGATTTCCATCAGCCTATAAAACCAAACGGTTATAGTTCTATTTTGATGAAAGTGTGGGTACCATGATAACAAGACTAATGAGACCCCTAACTGGTTTACTGAAAGTTGAACCTGATAAAAACATCAAGGGTGAAATAAAGCAAAAGCCAAATCTTCAACTCCTCTTTTTTCAACGGGTTACTTTCTGGTGTTCTCGTGTTGACCCAGCACCTAAATGGGAAGCATTGTGTCTCTTCTCGCTCATCTGATGAGAGGCATACTACGGGATGGGCATGCTACGACACAGGCCACATGCGTCTAATGTCAATCTGTGTTTTTTTGCAATATTTTTTTCTTAGGAGCTTCATTGTTGTTAGCCTATAAGATTTCCATCAGCCTATAAAACCAAACGGTTATAGTTCTATTTTGATGAAAGTGTGTAAATATGTATAATTGACACACAAAGGATATTTGCGCAGTAAGTTTTGGACCCCATCCCCATCAGGCCTTTGATGGCCCCGTGCGGGTCCTTCGTCCTTCTTCTGTGTGAGTTCAGTCATTTGACGGTGCGACGACGAAGGTATAAAACTGACTGTGTGACTGTTTTATTGGTAAAAGGGCACTGGCGTCTATACTTTTTCGGGGGAATCCCACCAGGTTCCGCCTGGGGCCCCCTGAAGCAATGGGTTGACGGGCTCCCTAAACGCTCGTAACTATCCGTGCCACCGGGCTGTGGGTTGAGATATACGCCAGTGAAAAAGTGCCTGTTTTGTGGTTTAATGGTCGGACTTACCTGTCTACAATATCAGTGTTGCTGATAATCAAACAGTTACAAAGAGCTACCAGTGTTGTTTGATAAGCGTAAGTGGTGGCGGATCTCAGTTCTTCTACAATCACGTCGAATCTGTTCTCCTTGTCGTGCTCCTCCTGTAAAAAATCACACCAGTTAACATACATTACCTAATTATAAAATTAGTTAACACACAAATAATGGAACAAATGAAAAATCACACAGTTCACCATAGGCGGTTCTTGCCTAAATTTTTGGGGGGGCTTGATTTTGAAGGTACACCTTCAAAATTTTGATTTAGCTTTATGTAAAAACTTACCCTTAGCAAATGAAGGAACGACTTAGGATATATATGTATGTAGGTATTGCTTAATGAGGAACTTAAACTGAATTTGGGGACCCGGCCAAAGCAATATACCTAGTGCAAATCCGCATCAGTAAATTACAAAGAATTTCCTATAGAGATTTAGCAAATGAAGGAACGACTTAGGATATGTATGTACATATGTATTGCTTAATGAGAACTTAAACTGAATTTGGGGACCCGGCCAAAGCAATATAGGTACCTAGTGCAAATCCGCATCAGTAAATTACAAAGAATTTCCTATAGAGATAGAAAAAGGCCTTCCCAATATCTGCCATCTCATATAAATACCGAGAACCGGCGTGAACGACCAGGTATTCCTGCGTTAAAACGCCTTATCCGAAAAAAAAGGCCTTCCCATTTTACAAAAGTTATACAATTTTATGACAGTGAGATGTGATTTTACAGGAAAAATTATTTAGAAACAAAAGAAAACCATGATGATGGTTTTTGTGATGTCAACATTTTATGAAATTTCCAGAAAAAAAAAAAATCCAGGTAGGCAGTAAAATAGATTAATCTATCTGACGGAAAACTGGTCTACCTAGTTTCCCACATCAAAAAAGTGGTTAGGTGAAAGAGTTTGTTAGATCGGTTTAAGTTTAACTTTTGGATTAGGAGGAGGGGGAGGAGAAGGAGGAGGAGAAGGAGGAGGAGGAGAAGGAGGAGGAGAAGGAGGAGGAGGAGAAGGAGGAGGAGGAGAAGGAGGAGGAGAAGGAGAAGGAGGAGGAGAAGGAGAAGGAGGAGAAGGAGAAGGAGGAGGAGAAGGAGAAGGAAAAGGAGGAGAAGGAGAAGGAGGAGGAGGAGAAGGAGGAGGAGAAGGAGGAGGAGAAGGAGAAGGAGGAGGAGAAGGAGGAGGAGGAGAAGGAGGAGGAGAAGGAGAAGGAGGAGGAGAAACCGCCCCGGGCGGGAATCGAACCCGCGGCCTAGCGCTTACAAGGCAGACGCGCTACCAACTAAGCTAGTTTCTCAAACCTAATGGAAATCTCTCTCTCTCTTCCTCTCTTTCAATCTTTTAAGCTAAAGTTTTTATCTCATAAGTAAGGAATACTATCTGTTCGTTGGATGGAGAAATTCTGAATGGAGAAACATTTCAGTCACTTTACTTACACTATTGACGAGGTTTCCCAGCTTCAGTTTTTCTTTCTAATTTAATGTTATGTTTCAGTGAGTTTGAAGAGAAAACATATTTTTCAGAAGAAATATAGCAGGAGGGGGAGGAATAAGAAGGAGGTGGAGGAGGAGGAGAAGGAGGAGGAGAAGGAGAAGGAGGAGGAGAAGGAGGAGGAGGAGAAGGAGGAGGAGAAGGAGAAGGAGGAGGAGAAGGAGGAGGAGGAGGAGGAGGAGAAGGAGAAGAAGGAGGAGGAGAAGGAGGAAGAGGAGAAGGAGGAGGAGGAGAAGGAGAAGGAGGAGGAGAAGGAGGAGGAGGAGAAGGAGGAGGAGAAGGAGGAGGAGAAGGAGGAGGAGGAGAAGGAGGAGAAGGAGGAGGAGAAGGAGGAGAAGGAGGAGGAGGAGAAGGAGGAGGAGGAGAAGGAGGAGGAGAAGGAGGAGGAGAAGGAGGAGGAGGAGAAGGAGGAGGAGAAGGAGGAGGAGGAGAAGGAGAAGGAGGAGGAGCAGTAGGAGACGCAATCTAATCTGAAAAAAAAAAAAAATCTGATCAGATTTCTTAATGAACATGGTGGAGAGGCTATTCGAACAGTCAACCTTTAGCAAATGGAGGAGAAGGAGGAGGAGGAGAAGGATAACGAGGAGGAGCAGTAGGAGACGCAATCTAATCTGAAAAAAAAATCTGATCAGATTTCTTAATGAACATGGTGGAGAGGCTATTCGAACAGTCAACCCTTAGCAAATGAAGGAACGACTTAGGATATGTATGTATTGCTTAATGAGAACTTAAACTGAATTTGGGGACCCGGCCAAAGCAATATACCTAGTGCAAATCCGCATCAGTAAATTACAAAGAATTTCCTATAGAGACCCAGCTTCAGAATGATGCCGAGGAATTCGACCAGGTTGGAATCGTTCATCAGGATATGGCACGCAGTCTTGATCAGATTGATCTGAGGTGTCAGCTCATCTATGAGCAGAGGGCCTTCTTCTCTCTGGAGCATTGCCTCGATACGGAACCTATAGTCGGACACGCCTATCAGATGATGTAGAAACCTCTCTGCATCATCCAGCGACTCCGCAGAACCTTTGTAACTTTTGATTAGCTTTATCTGAAATTAGAAAGAGATAAATTTGTCTTACGTGACATGATGTATTGTAGACTTGTCAGACTTCAGCATATGTCTGGACAGCTAGACTTCAGGACAAGTCTGGGCAGCTAAGTTGAGCTTTTGGCTCTCGTCACCAGGGAGTAGTCCTAACCCAAGAGGAGGTAACAATATTTCAGAAACAGATTGAAAATAATCAGAGACCCGGAGATATAGCTCTATGAATCCAAGTTGAAAGAAATATTCAAAAATACGCGCTAAAAACAAAATGCGTCCGAAAATAGATGAAAAATTCTATAAAAAATCTGGTGTAAACATCACACGACTTTCTATTACCCTACATCATAGCACATTCTTTTTGTCTATGCTCATTACTAGGGATCAGATTACTTGCATCAAAAAGGCCAAAATGTGTATGTAATATGCAGCATAAAATGGCTAAAATATGCAACATAATATGCATAATCAAATTAACTATTTGTACAATTTTAGAGGGGACTGATTAGTTCTTAGCGTTTATTGAGGTCGTTCATTCTCTCTGGACTCACTGGCGCTTCACTCACCTCCTCTGAGTCAGGTAATATCTTCAGCAGTCCTTTCAGCGTATCCACACTCAAACTCTTAGCGCCCTCCACAATATCAATCACTTCAGGTATGCCGTTCTTGAACTGGCGTAGGAATATGTTGAACGAGAATGTCGTGATCGAGGAAGCGTGCACAATATGGGACCCATCATCAATATGAGTCCCTGAGTCGGAAGCGGCCATAATTACAAGAACCTTCAATGTTGTTCCTCGTTCTCTTAAGAACTTAAATTATTTTAATGATTGGTGTGATCTCAATCTCACTCAGAGGGTGGTGTCAATGATTTTCTGATGATACGAAAACGGTGAAATCATTGTTTGATTGATAATAATGAGTAGAGCTGATAATAAAAATAGAGGTTATTTAGGTGAGGTTTTCACGATGAGCTTATAACATATAACTGATATGAGTAGGTATCTAAAGAATTTTTTATCTTCCACAACCTCTCCTAGATCTCGAGAAAACTGGTTTTGAAAATAAGATAATAGTAACCTAAAACCTAGGTATCTAAAGAATTTTTTATCTTCCACAACCTCTCCTAGATCTCGAGAAAACTGGTTTTGAAAATAAGATAATAGGTAGTAACCTATATATGAGTAGGTATCTAAAGATTTTTTTATCTTCCACAACCTCTCCTAGATCTCGAGAAAAATGGTTTTGAAAATAAGATAATAGGTAGTAACCTAAAATTTGTAAACTTTCAAATTATGACGTATCTAATGAAATATGCAATTTTGATAATTTTGTGAAGTTATCCTTCAATCGTTATTTCGTAGACTTGGTTGCCTAATGAAATATGCAATTTTGATAATTTTGTGAAGTTATCCTTCAATCGTTATTTCGTAGACTTGGTTGGTCCTGACTTTCTTCAGGGGTGTCATATTGGGTACCTAGGTACCTAATGAAATATGCAATTTTGATAATTTTGTGAAGTTATCCTTCAATCGTTATTTCTTAGACTTGGTTGGTCCTGACTTTCTTCAGGGGGTGTCATATTGACCCTCTTTCTCAGACTAAAATGCTACTCACTATTCATCACTCGATGTCATATTGACCCTCTTTCTCAGACTAAAATGCTACTCACTATTCATCACTCGAATATTTAAATTACCTGTCGTTATCAGGTTATCATTGTTTGCTATCGTATTGCTACTTTGTTTAATGTTATCGGTAATCGTGAACTGTCAGTTCTATATTTTCTATCAATGCATTCCTAATTGTCAATAATACAATAAAAAGAAAAATAACAACATACATAACTACCAACTCTTGAATAGAGTGGTAGACTAGCATTTTACATCCTTTTTGACCTTTAGCAAAGTTATGTACGTCCTACATACCTGCAACTATGCAAAAATGCTAGCCAGAAACTAAATCCAATAAAAAAGGAACTATGTACAATAAACTAGAAAATGATAAAAAAGATGTACCTACCTACAATGTTGTCTACAGAATTAATAATTAATTATTATCATAAAATAATTATCATCCATTTATTATATTGTAAACAAATGAACTTCTAAATTATGGTATGTTCTCAACTAGGAACAATAATTATGAACTTATAGCTTATAATGATTAGTTCCCATAATATGTAGTAAGTTACCCATGTACATAATATGTGTGTAATATAAGCTATATGAGTACATATGTATTTATAGGTTTGTAATTATTTCCCTATAACATAAGTACTATTATTATGCTGTTTGTTGTTTTATTATTTTGTATGTTTAAAAAGTTAGCATGTATTTTTTTTGTCTCGCTTGTATGGTGATGGTGTGTGTATGTTGTTTGAATGGTGATGGTGCTGTTCATTGTTTCATTAGTTCATCATTCATTCTTGTCTCCCATCCTATTGAAGTTGTCTTCATGTTGATTGACTTTATATTCATGATGTTTACTTCCATGTAGGGTGTTCAATGTTTCCTGTGCGGTGATGTCATGTATACCTTCACTGGATTGTCTTCTTGTATACCTATGTTTTGTTATGAGGATAGGATTGATTGGTTTTTTGCCTTCTTTTAGTATAGTTTTCTTTCTTTGCTGGATTCCTGGATTGTCTTCTTGTATACCTATGTTTCGTTATGAGGATAGGATTGATTGGTTTTTTGCCTTCTTTTAGTATAGTTTTCTTTCTTTCTCTTATATTCTTTTATTTTTCTATTTCACCTTCTCTCTCTTTCTCTCTCTCTCTCCCTCATTTTATTCTTACTTACCTTCTTCCTCCTCTCAACCTCTCTTCTCCGTTCTTTCCTTCTTTCCTAATTCCATTTCTTCCACTTTCCATACGTATCGCTTCGTTATTATCTGCCTTACCGGCATTTGTTCCTATATTATTAAAATTTTCATTTTCCCTGGAGTATCTACATTATACATACTGATCAATTTCTTTCTAGAAAATTCAGCCAGAGCAATAAATCGGGACATTTTTTAAGGGTCTAACGTCAGGAGTCAGGAGATCTTTTACCTAATTGTTTAGTTTTTTACCCTCCATATATTATGGGCATTTCTCATAACTCACCCAAGCACTATAGGTCGCGGCTTCAATAACGGGCCGGGCAGATTTTATCCTACACAGACAAGGTTCGTTTAGAGCAATAAATCGGGACCTTTTTTTATGGGTCTAACGTCAGGAGTCAGGAGATCTTTTACCTAATTGTTTAGTTTTTTACCCTCCATATAGGCATTTCTCATAACTCACCCAAGCACTATAGGTCGCGGCTTCAATAACGGGCCGGGCAGATTTTATCCTACACAGACAAGGTTCGTTCTCGGAACGGCTGCCTTTCTCTTATCCTGTCTTCCTTTTCTGTTTGCTATTGGGACAATAAAACCTTTGCCGTTAGACCTTAGCATCAGTTACCAGTTACAGTTCCCTCTATCAAACCTCTAGAGACTTACAATTGACTAGTTTCCTCGTATCATCCGTATTCTCAATAAGATATTGGATCCCATCCGCGGAATTGACCAGAGCGTGCAGACATCCCGCACACTGTCTGAACGTAAAATCTAAAATACGTACCTACCTAATAGTTACGGTCTTATTAAATCTTAGGTATATGCAGGTAGTAAGTACCTATATACTTTTTACGAACTTAATGATCGTCCCAACAATGCGTTCATTCCAAAACATAATAATTCGTAGAACGGCTGGCTGGGGGACGTTATGGAGTACACCAGCCTGAATTTCCCTTGCTAAAAAAATAGCAAAGGTTGAGTGCGGAGATGCCCTTTCGCATTAAAATTTGTAGCCAAAACCAAATGTCAGCCCACAGCATTCACCCTAGTTAGGGCTGATTGAGAGGCTGACGAAAAACGCCGACCCCGTCTGAACACGGGAAAAGGCGAAGAAAAAAAAAGAAGACGAAGAAGAAGAAGAAGAAGAAGAAGAAGAAGAAGAAGAAGAAGATTGGGTAGAACGGTAATTTAGGTAAATTTAGTGTTCTAGTCACACCCAGGCTATTCATGTTTTTAGCCTGGATAAGACGATGGACTCGATTGAGTGGATAGTAACTGTGATGTCTACTAGCTTGTCTACTAATAGGTATAGGTACCTACCCATGTCTACTAGCTTGTCTACTAATAGGTATAGGTACCTACCCATGTCTACTGGTTTGTCTACTAATGCACAATCATAATCACACATATTCAATTATTCAATCAACTATGTAGGTATGATACCTACAAATAGCTACGTATATTTTATGTAACATCTTGCAAAACTTTCTCAGGAGGAGAGAGGGAAATTATGTATTACCTACGTATATAGATTTGAAAACATAAATATCTAGTAGGTAGGTAGACTAGTAATTACTTACCAAATAATAATTTTCGAAAAAAAAAACTCATTAGTTTTTTTATTTATTATAGTTTTTCCTCCTAGCTTTAGTTCCTAATGTTCCTAGAAATAATTTTATTGTAGATAATATTAGAGGGTGGCTAAGGGTATATAAACAATACGTACTTACCTCTGCGTTTGGGTAATTTTATTAATGGTTTTTTTCCTACACTCCCCTCTGTATTAAAAATATAGATAAGGAATGAAGCAGACGTGCAGTAGGGGGTGAAAGATAAAACGTACTTTTTAGGAAAGTAAAGTGTACGAGTATTGAGTGACGTCACCCTAGGGCAGCGGTTCCCAACCTTTTTTCGCCCGCGTACCCCTTGGGTACCCGAATTTAATCTCACGTACCCCCGCCACCATCATAATGAGTACTTACCAGGTACCCAAACCCAGGTTGTACTCAGTACCTTTTGACAAAATTCAGTACTCATCAGTACCTAAGTCAAAATTTAGTACTTTTCTGGACTGTACTGATGCATTTATGAGCCGTCAAGATTTAAAATTTGCTTTTATCCGCCATTACACAATTTTCTCTCGCGTACCCCCAGGGGTACGTGTACCCGCGGTTGAAAATCGCTGCCTTAAGGAACAAATGTGAAGTGACAGGTAGACCTGAACTATAGGTAGGTATGTACCTAATACATAGTGCATGAGCATCTACGCATTTCCTAACTAGAATAGGGAGGACTAGGAGGAGGGGAATGAAGTAAGGAAGGAGAAGACTAGGGAAGGAAAAGAGGAGGGGAGGAATAAGAAGGGATAGTAGGAGACGTAGAAAGATATGGCCGCGAAGGAAAAGGATGAGAAAGAGGAGGAGGAGAAGAGAAAGAAGAAGAAAAAGAAGAAGAAGAACTGAAAAAGAAAGGAGAAAGGAGAAACGGAAGAAGAAGAAAAAGAAGAAGAAGAACAATAACAAGAAGAAGAAGAACTGAAAAAGAAAGGAGGAAGGAGAAACGGAAGAACAGAAGAAGACGATGGTGACTCACTGAACCAAAACCAGAAACCAGTCTAATACCCGTCAGGGTATACTTAACTAAAAATAAAACAAATATTCTATTCTATTCTATTCTATTCTAATAACAACTCTAGTTCATTGACAAAATCCAGCACCTTCCAATCTTCTGTCATCGTAATAAGTAGGTACACCTATGTATCTACCCATAATTTTCATGGGCCAATTTCATTGTGATCAAAATTAAAGTGGAAACTCGGACCTACTCAAGAACAAGGTACCTACATAATTATGTATCGAGTATTGAGTGACGTCACCCTAGGGCAGCGGTTCCCAACCTTTTTTCGCCCGCGTACCCCTTGGGTACCCGAATTTAATCAAACGTACCTCCGCCACCATCATAATGAGTACCAGGTACCCAAACCCAGGTTGTACTAAGTTCTAATCCGCCATTACACAATTTTCTCTCGCGTACCCCCAGGGGTACGTGTACCCGCGGTTGAAAATCGCTGCCTTAAGAAACAAATGTGAAGTGACAGGTAGACCTGAACTATAGGTAGGTATGTACCTAATACATAGTGCATGAGCATCTACGCATTTCCTACTTAGAATAGGGAGGACTAGGAGGAGGGGAATGAAGTAAGGAAGGAGAAGACTAGGGAAGGAAAAGAGGAGGGGAGGAATAAGAAGGGATAGTAGGAGACGTAGAAAGATATGGCCGCGAAGGAAAAGGATGAGAAAGAGGAGGAGGAGAAGAGAAAGAAGAAGAAAAAGAAGAAGAAGAACTGAAAAAGAAAGGAGAAAGGAGAAACGGAAGAAGAAGAAAAAGAAGAAGAAGAACAATAACAAGAAGAAGAAGAACTGAAAAAGAAAGGAGGAAGGAGAAAAAGAAGAAGAAAAAGAAGAAGAACAAGAAGAAGAAGAACTGAAAAAGAAAGGAGGAAGGAGAAAAAGAAGAAGAAAACGAAGAAGAACAAGAAGAAGAAGAACTGAAAAAGAAAGGAGGAAGGAGAAAAAGAAGAAGAAAAAGAAGAAGAACAAGAAGAAGAAGAACTGAAAAAGAAAGGAGGAAGGAGAAAAAGAAGAAGAAAAAGAAGAAGAACAAGAAGAAGAAGAACTGAAAAAGAAAGGAGGAAGGAGAAAAAGAAGAAGAAAAAGAAGAAGAACAAGAAGAAGAAGAACTGAAAAAGAAAGGAGGAAGGAGAAACGGAAGAACAGAAGAAGACGAGGAAGGAGGAATGGTACAATAACTTGATGGTTATTCCTCGAATTAGGTACTTTAAATAAGTTAGGTACATAATACCGCGGTCCTAATGTAATTGACCGGACATGAGATGAATCATGGTGACTCACTGAACCAAAACCAGAAACCAGTCTAATACCCGTCAGGGTATACTTTTTAACTAAAAATAAAATAAATACCTATTCTATTCTAATAACAACTCTAGTTCATTGACAAAATCCAGCACCTTCCAATCTTCTGTCATCGTAATAAGTAGGTACACCTATGTATCTACCCATAATTTTCATGGGCCAATTTCATTGTGATCAAAATTAAAGTGGAAACTCGGACCTACTCAAGAACAAGGTACCTACATAATTATGTATTATGTACCTACGTTGAAAATTGCAATGAGTCATCTAGTCATTCCATCTAGGACTTAGCTCAAAGAGTTGTGACTAGCTCAAAGCATGAGTTATGAATAGGTTTGATGAAGGTATTACCTACAGCTTTGAATAGACTAGGTACCTATATAGCATTAGGTTAAGCCCAAATAAGTCAATAAGTCAAAAACTGATGGCAGTAGGGAATTGTCCCCCAAGCAAATTTTTCACGCATTGCATTAGGTTAAGCCCAAATAAGTCAATAAGTCAAAAACTGATGGCAGTAGGGAATTGTCCCCCAAGCAAATTTTTCACGCATTCCAAGCATTATTCTTTGTAAAAAAATTTAAATTCTTGTTTGGCTATTTCTATTCTATTCTCTTTGAGTCTAGCGTGCTATTGTAATTACTCGGCTTTTGTCACGAATTTCAATTATTTTATCATTATGTGATATTGTGATAGGTGAGTTGCAATGTTCTTGCCAATGTTGGCCAACAGCGGACGTCACTTTGAGTGGTCTTGACGTTCGCGCACCTGCCGGCACGATTCATCCCGAAAAAACATCTTAGGAAATGTTGGAAGCTGTAGCGATTTTGAAAAACTGGGAACTTTGGTTCCCTCCTAACCATGGGCGTAGCCAGGGGGGGGGCGACTTAAGGGTCTAACGTCAGGAGTCAGGAGATCTTTTACCTACCTAATTGTTTAGTTTTTTACCCTCCATATAGGCATTTCTCATAACTCACTCAAGCACTATAGGTCGCGGCTTCAAAAACGGGCCGGGCAGATTTTATCCTACACAGACAAGGTTCGTTCTCGGAACGGCTGCCTTTCTCTTATCCTGTCTTCCTTTTCTGTTTGCTATTGGGACAATAAAACCTTTGCCGTTAGGCCTTAGCATCAGTTACCAGTTACAGTTCCCTCTATCAAACCTCTAGAGACTTACAATTAACTAGTTTCCTCGTATCATCCGTATTCTCAATAAGATATTGGATCCCATCCGCGGAATTGACCAGAGCGTGCAGACATCCCGCACACTGGACCTGGGCTGAGACGGTCACCACACTACTGGTTCGAGTCTCGAGCTTGGCCAAACTTTCCAGGAGAACCCCAAACCCGTTCAGACTGAGGAAGTCTTTCATCCACTCTCTGAAACATGGAAGAGAAAGAAATACGATTAAAACATGTGTTTTACCTTTCTGGCCAGCCTAATAGTTAGTTGGCAGCACTAGTTTGCGGCTTCATTCCCAGCCGGGGGCGGATATCCTATACAGATGAGGTTCGTTCTCGGAACGGCTGGCTTTTTCACATTGTATGCACAACCCCGCGAAGCGCCGGGAGCGCAAAGCGCGACCGTATACGCAACCCCGCGTAGCAAACACGCGAAGCCCCCCTTCCGAGCACGAAGTGCGAGGAGCGCTAAGTATATCTACACTCGGTGTGTTTTGTTTTCCTGGATACAACTCCGACCCTCGCGTTGTCAGGCAACTACTCACCCGCGGTGGTCACCCTTGCATTATCACATTCCCACATCAGGAAAACAAAATAAATAAATAATAAGTGGGTACTTTCTAATTTGATTGACAGGCCTTAACAGGGTTGAATAGGGGAAACCCACTCATTCTATCCCCTTCCCCTCTCTTCTTCCAGATTCTCCATTTTGTCCTCCTCTTTCTTCTTCTTCTTCTTCTTCTTCTTCTTCTTCTTCTTCTTCTTCTCCTCCATCTCTTTTGTCTTCTTTATAATTTTGGCCGACTTCCACATGTTCTAAGTCCCTCTCTTCTTCCAGATTCTCCATTTTGTCCTCCTCTTTCTTCTTCTTCTTCTTCTTCTTCTTCTTCTTCTCCTCCATCTCTTTTGTCTTCTTTATAATTTTGGCCGACTTCCACATGTTCTAAGGAAAGCATTTGTGCCAAAGTAGTTCTTCGAACTGACGAACTGATACAATAAAATGTACATATTTATTATCAGAGAGATAATGCATCATAATACCAACCAGAGGCGATAGATTTTTGAATTATTCATGTTCCATGTTCTTAAACATATCGACAGACGGCCGTCGACTATGTGTGGATAGTCCTAGACTCGGCTTAGATTAATACTTCTATCACTAATGATAATACACTGTCTTCGTAAAATCAACATACCTACCTACCTACAAATGTTGTATCTTCGAGGTTTGGGTCAAATCTTGGTAGATAACTTTATGTAAGTAGTGTTTGAGCCATTTTTACTGAACCGGATTCACTATTTGATAATTTGACTTGAAACTGTGTTCTTCTCTTTAAGCCGTCACTTCACTACCAGTGCGGACTTCTCTCACATAATCAACAATCGAATAAAAAATTCGGAAGCCCCCCCAATATCCTGCGAGGATCCATTTAAAACTCATCAGTTTACTGGAAACTGGGGATCCCCCATCATCCCCACTACACCACCGAGACAGATTAGTTGTATTTTCCCTCCAGAATTTCCCCTCTTCTGAAGCTCATTTTTCCCCTCTTCTGACGTGGTAGCGCCTGTACTAAACCATAGGAAATCCAAGATGGTGCTCTATTGGAATCGGTTCCGTTTTCGAAAAGAAAATACACCTGTTTATGTCTCAGGTGCACCTGACATTCGGACCTTTTCAGCTATACCTGTCAAGTCTACCTGATAGTGTGTGTGCTAATCAGGTTTCAGGTATAACTGATCAGCTGTACCTGTCAGGTCTACGTGATAGTGTGTGTGGTAATCAGGTTTCAGGTATACCTGATCAGCTGTACCTGTCAGGTCTACCTGATAGTGTGTGTGTGTGCTCATCAGGTGTCACGTATACCTGATGAGGTGTACCTGTCAGGTACACTTCATCAGGTGTACCTGACAGGGAGGAGAACAGCTAACCCTAACCAGCCTAGCTAGCTGGCAGTTTCAAAGGGTTCTCCCTGCTTTTAAAGATTAAGCACAAGTCCTCACGATGGTTGACTGCGGTTCAGGACGAGCCAATTAAACATGGCTAGAGACCATCACCCCGGTGTATGGCAGATACAAAAATATGTCTTTTCATTACTCTACCAACTACCAACACCATTCGGCGAAAGAACAACAACTAGTGGGTGGAAGAAAGGACCATAAGGAACACAAATTTTTGGAGCTGATTCCAATTTCTCGTTTTCAGTTGTCACGTCAGGTCTACCTGATAGTGTGTGTGCTCATCAGGTGTCACGTATACCTGATGAGGTGTACCTGTCAGGTCTACCTGATAGTGTGTGTGCTCATCAGGTGTCACGTATACGCGTATACCTGATGAGGTGTACCTGTCAGGTCTACCTGATAGTGTGCGTGCTCATCAGGTGTCACGTATACCTGATGAGGTGTACCTGTCAGGTCTACCTGATAGTGTGTGTGCTCATCAGGTGTCACGTATACGCGTATACCTGATGAGGTGTACCTGTCAGGTCTACCTGATAGTGTGTGTGCTCATCAGGTGTCACGTATACGCGTATACCTGATGAGGTGTACCTGTCAGGTCTACCTGATAGTGTGTGTGCTCATCAGGTGTCACGTATACGCGTATACCTGATGAGGTGTACCTGTCAGGTCTACCTGATAGTGTGTGTGCTCATCAGGTGTCACGTATACGCGTATACCTGATGAGGTGTACCTGTCAGGTCTACCTGATAGTGTGTGTGCTCATCAGGTGTCACGTATACGCGTATACCTGATGAGGTGTACCTGTCAGGTCTACCTGATAGTGTGTGTGCTCATCAGGTGTCACGTATACGCGTATACCTGATGAGGTGTACCTGTCAGGTCTACCTGATAGTGTGTGTGCTCATCAGGTGTCACGTATACGCGTATACCTGATGAGGTGTACCTGTCAGGTCTACCTGATAGTGTGTGTGCTCATCAGGTGTCACGTATACGCGTATACCTGATGAGGTGTACCTGTCAGGTCTACCTGATAGTGTGTGTGCTCATCAGGTGTCACGTATACGCGTATACCTGATGAGGTGTACCTGTCAGGTCTACCTGATAGTGTGTGTGCTCATCAGGTGTCACGTATACGCGTATACCTGATGAGGTGTACCTGTCAGGTCTACCTGATAGTGTGTGTGCTCATCAGGTGTCACGTATACGCGTATACCTGATGAGGTGTACCTGTCAGGTCTACCTGATAGTGTGTGTGCTCATCAGGTGTCACGTATACGCGTATACCTGATGAGGTGTACCTGTCAGGTCTACCTGATAGTGTGTGTGCTCATCAGGTGTCACGTATACGCGTATACCTGATGAGGTGTACCTGTCAGGTCTACCTGATAGTGTGTGTGCTCATCAGGTGTCACGTATACGCGTATACCTGATGAGGTGTACCTGTCAGGTCTACCTGATAGTGTGTGTGCTCATCAGGTGTCACGTATACGCGTATACCTGATGAGGTGTACCTGTCAGGTCTACCTGATAGTGTGTGTGCTCATCAGGTGTCACGTATACGCGTATACCTGATGAGGTGTACCTGTCAGGTCTACCTGATAGTGTGTGTGCTCATCAGGTGTCACGTATACGCGTATACCTGATGAGGTGTACCTGTCAGGTCTACCTGATAGTGTGTGTGCTCATCAGGTGTCACGTATACGCGTATACCTGATGAGGTGTACCTGTCAGGTCTACCTGATAGTGTGTGTGCTCATCAGGTGTCACGTATACGCGTATACCTGATGAGGTGTACCTGTCAGGTCTACCTGATAGTGTGTGTGCTCATCAGGTGTCACGTATACGCGTATACCTGATGAGGTGTACCTGTCAGGTCTACCTGATAGTGTGTGTGCTCATCAGGTGTCACGTATACGCGTATACCTGATGAGGTGTACCTGTCAGGTCTACCTGATAGTGTGTGTGCTCATCAGGTGTCACGTATACGCGTATACCTGATGAGGTGTACCTGTCAGGTCTACCTGATAGTGTGTGTGCTCATCAGGTGTCACGTATACGCGTATACCTGATGAGGTGTACCTGTCAGGTCTACCTGATAGTGTGTGTGCTCATCAGGTGTCACGTATACGCGTATACCTGATGAGGTGTACCTGTCAGGTCTACCTGATAGTGTGTGTGCTCATCAGGTGTCACGTATACGCGTATACCTGATGAGGTGTACCTGTCAGGTCTACCTGATAGTGTGTGTGCTCATCAGGTGTCACGTATACGCGTATACCTGATGAGGTGTACCTGTCAGGTCTACCTGATAGTGTGTGTGCTCATCAGGTGTCACGTATACGCGTATACCTGATGAGGTGTACCTGTCAGGTCTACCTGATAGTGTGTGTGCTCATCAGGTGTCACGTATACGCGTATACCTGATGAGGTGTACCTGTCAGGTCTACCTGATAGTGTGTGTGCTCATCAGGTGTCACTATATCGACAGACGGCCGTCGACTATGTGTGGATAGTCCTAGACTCGCCTTAGATTAATACTTCTATCACTAATGATATTACACTGTCTTCGTAAAATCAACATACCTACCTACCTACAAATGTTGTATCTTCGAGGTTTGGGTCAAATCTTGGTAGATAACTTTATGTAGTGTTTGAGCCATTTTTACTGAACCGGATTCACTATTTGATAATTTGACTTGAAACTGTGTTCTTCTCTTTAAGCCGTCACTTTCAAGCATGCATACCCGAATGCTTGTCTAAAATGTCGTGGCAAGCAAGCGCGTTACCACTGGACTCCCCAATAAATACCTACAGTTTTAGGTACTACTGCTTACCAATTAAGTGCCAAAATATACTAAACTTCCTGCTGAGAAAATAAGAAACCTTATTAAGAAAGCACCAAAATATTTTTTAAAAAAAGTAAACAATAAAAATAAAATAGTAATAATAAAAAAAGAGAACCACAGTGTACCACTAAAAAAATTAAAAAAATTAATGCCAATTAGGCGATATCAGGTAATTGATACAGATATTAGTAGGTATCTATAGGTATGAGGTATTTAGCGATAATTATTATCAACACACAGAACTCAAACTTGACAAGTTGACAACTGAATTAGGCACTCTATTATCTTCAGGTAAGAACCAAAGATAGATAGATACCAAAGTTATTAATAGACGATTTGGCACTGACCTTGGCACTTAAGGATAGTTTGGACGAATTTAAATCAAGATGATTAGGGTCACTACCAGTGCGGACTTCCCTCACATAATCAACAATCAAATAAAAAATTCGGAAGCCCCCCCAATATCCTGCGAGGATCCATTTAAAACTCATCAGTTTACTGGAAACTGGGGATCCCCCATCATCCGTATAGCGTGCTATTGTAATTACTCGGCTTTTGTCACAAATCTCAATTATTTTATCATTATGTGATATTGTGATGAGTGAGTTCCAATGTTCTTGCCAATGTTGGCCAACAGCGGACGTCACTTGGAGAGTTCTTGACGTTCGCGCACCTGCCGGCACGATTCATCCCGAAAAAAACATCCTAGGAAATGTTGGAAGCTGTAGCGATTTTGAAAAACTGGGAACTTTGGTTCCCTCCTAACCATGGGCGTAGCCAGGGGGGGGGCGACTGAGGAGGGGAAAGAAGTAAGGAAGGAGAAGACTAGGGAAGGAAAAGAGGAGGGAAGGAATAAGAAGGGATAGTATAGTAGGAGACGTAGAAAGAGATGGCCGCGAAGGAAAAGGATGAGAAAGAGGAGGAGGAGAAGAGAAAGAAGAAGAAGAAGAAGAAGAACTGAAAAAGAAAGGAGGAAGGAGAAAAAGAAGAAGAAAAGAAGAAGAACAAGAAAAAGAAGAAGAAGAAGAAGAAGAACTGAAAAAGAAAGGAGGAAGGAGAAACGGAAGAACAGAAGAAGACGATGGTGACTCACTGAACCAAAACCAGAAACCAGTCTAATACCCGTCAGGGTATACTTAACTAAAAATAAAACAAATATTCTATTCTATTCTATTCTATTCTAATAACAACTCTAGTTCATTGACAAAATCCAGCACCTTCCAATCTTCTGTCATCGTAATAAGTAGGTACACCTATGTATCTACCCATAATTTTCATGGGCCAATTTCATTGTGATCAAAATTAAAGTGGAAACTCGGACCTACTCAAGAACAAGGTACCTACATAATTATGTATTATGTACCTACGTTGAAAATTGCAATGAGTCATCTAGTCATTCCATCTAGGACTTAGCTCAAAGAGTTGTGACTAGCTCAAAGCATGAGTTATGAATAGGTTTGATGAAGGTATTACCTACAGCTTTGAATAGACTAGGTACCTATAGCATTAGGTTAAGCCCAAATAAGTCAATAAGTCAAAAACTGATGGCAGTAGGGAATTGTCCCCCAAGCAAATTTTTCACGCATTCCAAGCATTATTCTTTGTAAAAAAATTTAAATTCTTGTTTGGCTATTTCTATTCTATTCTCTTTGAGTCTAGCGTGCTATTGTAATTACTCGGCTTTTGTCACGAATTTCAATTATTTTATCATTATGTGATATTGTGATAGGTGAGTTGCAATGTTCTTGCCAATGTTGGCCAACAGCGGACGTCACTTTGAGTGGTCTTGACGTTCGCGCACCTGCCGGCACGATTCATCCCGAAAAAACATCTTAGGAAATGTTGGAAGCTGTAGCGATTTTGAAAAACTGGGAACTTTGGTTCCCTCCTAACCATGGGCGTAGCCAGGGGGGGGGGCGGCTGCCCCCCCTTTCGTGATTGCCAAGAGTATGCAACATTGCAACACGGAAGGGGAAACTTAGATTTACACTATATCTTTACAAAGGGACTCCATTAAAGAAAAAAAAAAAAAAAAAAAAAAAAAAAAAAAAAAAAAAAAAAATTTTGACCACTACGCTACCGAGGCAGGTTTAAGGATGTTCATTAGAATCATTAGGTAGGTATGTAGGTAATAGGTTCAGAGAGCTGTGAAAAATCTACCCTACTGAGTTTTACAAAGCTCCAAGTGGCCCCAAAATCTTCTATCATTCAATCAGCTGATCACTCACAATAGCACAATACTCACATTTCCTTACTTACCTCTTTGATCCAAATGTTTCAATTTTCAATTATTCCAAATCAATAACCTCAAAATCTAAATAAACAGATAATCATAAGCTCAAAATCACTTTCCTACCACTGTCCATAGCTTTTATATTTTATTTAAATAAATTTATTACTTTCAAGATCTAAAATAACTCACGTAAATTTCCTGCAGTTTATTTTCTAAAAATTAAAAGGAAAGGTAAATATTTCACCAGCAAAGTCCGGTACAATACTGACAGACGTTATAGTTTGGGTACCTGCCTGAAATATTTTCACTTTTATTAATATTATAATTTATATTATTTATTCTTATTTTTTACATAGACGTCAGATTAGGGAAGATAGGTAGGTAAGGTACCTGAACTGTTTTATTTTTATTTTATGGAAAAATATGTTTCGTCTGACAGTAAACGCACATGTAGGGACATTAAAAATGAAATAATGCGTACATGAATGTTGTGTACATGCGATGACATATGACTTCATCCTGCTCTGAGTATAAGAGCATTACATTTACATACGGCACGCACTGAGCAACTAAGCATAAGAGCATTACATACGGGATGCGCTGAGCATAAGAGCATTACATACGGGATGCGCTGAGCATAAGAGCATTACATACGGGACGTATTAAGCATAAGAGCATTACATACGGGAGCATAAGAGCATTACATACCACATTACATACGGGACGTACTAAGCATAAGAGCATTACATAGGGACGTATTAAGCATAAGAGCATTACATAGGGACGTAAAAGCTAAATTAAATAGCAAAATTCCCTTTATTTATTTATATCTGAATTATCTGAAGGACACTTTCAGTAAGAAATTTTCGCTTACCATTACATCACCCAATTTTATTTATAGCTGATAGGTATTAATCAATAATAATTTAATAAATTACTTTCTAAGCTCATAATTATTATGGATTAAACGCAATGTCCAAGGCTTATCCAGGGCCTTTCACAGGGGTCTACCTGATAGTGTGTGTGCTAATGCTAATCAGGTTTCAGGTATAGGTACGGTATACCTGATCAGCTGTACCTGTCAGGTCTACCTGATAGTGTGTGTGCTCATCAGGTGTCACGTATACCTGATGAGGTGTACCTGTCAGATCTACCTGATAATGTGCGTGCTCATCAGGTGTCACGTATACCTGATGAGGTGTACCTGTCAGGTCTACCTGATAGTGTGTGTGCTCATCAGAGGAGAACAACAGCTGTCCCCTTGACAAAGCTGTACCATGTTACATAATGTAACTTAATACACCTGCACCAAAAAACGCCTTATAAAAAACAGCAAGTCATAGATAGCTTCGCAGCAGATAAAAGAAGGCTAATGTTGAAATAAGTATAGATCTGTGACTGGGGTGAGTTGTATGTATACGTATAGTTATGTATGCATATGTATATAGGCCAAGAAAAATAGGTAACTAATTTTCGAAAGCTGCCCCCTTTCACGAGAGGCTGGCTACGCCCTTGCTCCTAACTCAATTTGGTTTTAGAAAGTAACAATTTTGGCACCTCCCACAGGGCTCACTATATGTTACGTCGGAGGTGGGATATTATAAGCCAGTGCGTCTTACCCACTACACCACCGAGACAGATTAGTTGTATTTTCCCTCCAGAATTTCCCCTCTTCTGAAGCTCATTTATGTAAGCCAGTGCGTCTTACCCACTTAGGGATGGGTAAATATTCTCTGAGTCGATTCAAAGAGTCGAATATTTCAAAAGAATCGTGAATCGCGATTCTTAAATTCAAAGACATATTTTATCTTGAACGGATAATGTCCGGCTGGTTTTCTCCTATCCTATCTTCCTTCTCTCTTCAATTTCGGGACGATAAGACCTTAGCATCAGTTACAGTTCCTTCTTCCTTCGGAATTTACATATTCCCGATTTCCCACCCGGGGCGAACTTTATCCTAAACAGATAAGGTTCGTTCTCGGAACGGCTTCCTATCCTGTCTTTCTTTTCTTTTCGATTTCGGGACAAGGTGTAAACGGACCTGGGCTCATCATAAGCTAAATATATCACCACACGTCCATCGGCACTGATCAGACAAAATCCGAATTGACAGCACAAAGGCGACCTTTGTGTTCCAATGCTGGACTGTTCCATATGTAACCACAAGGTTAATGATAACTGGGTGACAATTTGTATGATTTTATGGCATGTTAGGTATTTTTTCGTGTTAATAGATACCACCGTGCCACCGAAAGCGAAAACGAGCAATTAGTAAAATCAGGGGATGATTGCCAGCCTAGTTAGCTTGGTTGATAGCGGTGTAAGCACTAGGCCGCGGGTTCGATTACCGCCCGGGGTATATTTTATCTTGAACGGATAATGTCCGTTCTCAGAACGGCTGGTTTTCTCCTATCCTATCTTCCTTCTCTCTTCAATTTCGGGACGATAAGACCTTAGCATCAGTTACAGTTCCTTCTTCCTTCATATAAGAGCATTACATTTACATACGGCCATACGGCACGCACTGAGCAACTAAGCATAAGAGCATTACATACGGGATGCGCTCAGTCTAAGAGCATTACATACGGCACGCACTGAGCATAAGAGCATTACATACGGGATGCGCTCAGCATAAGAGCATTACATACGGGACGTATTAAGCATAAGAGCATTACATACGGGACGTGTTGAGCATAAGAGCATTACATACGGGACGTATTAAGCATAAGAGCATTACATACGGGACGTATTAAGCATAAGAGCATTACATAGGGACGTGAAAGCTAAATTAAATAGCAAAATTCCCTTTATTTATTTATTTATTTATTTATTTATATCTGAATTATCTGGAGGACACTTTCAGTAAGAAATTTTCGCTTACCATTACATCACCCAATTTTATTTATAGCTGATAGGTATTAAACAATAATAATTTAATAAATTACTTTCTAAGCTCATAATTATTATGGATTAAACGCAATGTCCAAGGCTTATCCAGGGCCTTTCACAGGCTTCTGACGTGGTAGCGCCTGTACTAAACCATAGGAAATCCAAGATGGTGCTCTATTGGAATCGGTTCCGTTTTCGAAAAGAAAATACACCTGTTTATGTCTCAGGTGCACCTGACATTCGGACCTTTTCAGCTATACCTGATAGTGTGTGTGCTAATCAGGTTTCAGGTATACCTGATCAGCTGTACCTGTCAGGTCTACCTGATAGTGTGTGTACTAATCAGGTGTCACGTATACCTGATGAGGTGTACCTGTCAGGTCTACCTGATAGTGAATGGCTTGCCTTACCTTGTAGTAGTTCAAGGCATCCAGAGTCAGATCATAGCCATCCCTTTCACAGGGGGGGTTAGGGGTCTCATATCCACAGGCCCGGGCTTCTAAGAGGAGCGTGGAACCAGAAGTTTTTCCCCCCCAAAAGGAACTTTATCCTAAACAGATAAGGTTCGTTCTCGGAACGGCCTCCTATCCTGTCTTTCTTTTCTTTTCGATTTCGGGACAAGGTGTAAACGGACCTGGGCTCATCATAAGCTAATTATATCACCACACGTCCATCGGCACAGATCAGACAAAATCCGAATTGACAGCACAAAGGCGACCTTTGTGTTCCAATGCTGGACTGTTCCATATGTATAACCACAAGGTTAATGATAACTGGGTGACAATTTGTATGATTTTATGGCATGGTAGGTATTTTTTCGTGTTAATAGATGCCACCGTGCCACCGAAAGCGAAAACGAGCAATTAGTAAAATCAGGGGATGATTGCCAGCCTAGTTACATAGCTTGGTTGATAGCGGTGTAAGCACTAGGCCGCGGGTTCGATTACCGCCCGAGGCATATTTTATCTTGAACGGATAATGTTCGTTCTCAGAATGGCTGGTTTTCTCCTATCCTATCTTCCTTCTCTCTTCAATTTCGGGACGATAAGACCTTAGCATCAGTTACAGTTCCTTCTTCCTTCTATCAAAGTATCAAACCTCTTGAAAAAGTCAGGTATGGCGAAAATAAATTACGCTTTCAGACGATAAAAATCGTCTCAAATACATCCGGCGTCAATTTGATGCGGTAGGCAATTTTTGTTGTTGTTGAAGAATTATTATGAGTTGCGAGGTTGAAATTAAGAAAGAAGAAAGAGACATACCTAATAAATTTATTTGCAGACTTTTTTTTAAAGAAATAAATCCATATAGGTAACAGTTAGGTCCACATACGTGTTAGAAAAAAAAGGAAAAAAAAAAAAAACCTGAACCAATCACAAGCGTTTGCCGATAATTAGGCTAATCTCACAAAATTTAAGGACATGACTTGGACTCGAACCACGAACCTCTATAGGTATCCGAACTCCACCATGTTAACCCCTACACCACTGAGGTTGGTCAAAAACGGTCTGGAATGTAAGTCATTAAACGTCGTTTTAATCTTTTTTAATACATAAGACATTCACCGAAGATAATATTATTTCTGTCATCTCCTCTTTTCTTCTTCTCCTCGTTCTTCTTCTTTTTCTCCTCCTCCTCCTCCTTTTTTTCTCATTTTCCCATTATTTCTGTCATCTCTTTCCTCCTCCTCCTCCTCCTCCTCCTCCTCCCTCTTCTTCTTCTTCTTCTTCTCCTCCTCCTTCTTCTTCTCCTCCTCCTCCTCCTCCTTCTTCTTCTTCTTCTTCTCCTCCGTCTTCTTCTTCTCCTCCTCCTCCTCCTCCTTCTCCTCTTTCTTCTCCGTCTTCATAATCTTCTTCTTCTGCTCATTTTCCTCCTTCTTCTCCTCTTCGGAATTCCAAACGACAAGTAGGACAGGAGGAGGAGGAGGAGGAGGAGAAAAAAAAGTCGAGGAATTTCTAGACAGGTGTAATTTTGGCCGCGACTCAACTATGTTCGGAACATTATCATTCATATTTCACATTCACATCATATGACACGGGAGTATTGTGTTTGGATGCATAGGCATATATGAGAGATTCATTCATGGAGAGAAGTAACAGCATGGGGAAGTGTAGTCGTCCTGAACTAACTAAGAAGTTTTTACACCTTAAACCAAGGACGAGGTTGTAGTTATTTGAATATCATTATAGGTATTTTATTATTAAGAAAGAAGAAAGAGACATACCTAATAAATTTATTTGCAGACTTTTTTTAAAAGAAATAAATCCATATAGGTAACAGTTAGGTCCACATACGTGTTAGAAAAAAAAAAACCTGAACCAATCACAAGCGTTTGCCGATAATTGGGCTAATCTCACAAAATTTAATGACATGACTTGGACTCGAACTACGAACCTCTAGATCCGAACTCCACCTTGTTAACCCCTACACCACTGAGGTTGGTCAAAAACGGTCTGGAATATAAGTCATTAAACGTCGTTTTAATCTTTATTAATGCATAAGACATTCACCGAAGATAATATTATTTCTGTCATCTCCTCTTTTCTTCTTCTCCTCGTTCTTCTTCTTTTTCTCCTCCTCCTCCTTTTTTTCTCATTTTCCCATTATTTCTGTCATCTCTTTCCTCCTCCTCCTCCTTCTTCTTCTTCTTCTCCTCCTCCTCCTCCTCCTCCTCCTCCTTCTTCTTCTTCTTCTTCTTCTTCTCCTCCTTCTTCTTCTTCTTCTCCTCCTCCTCCTCCTCCTTCTCCTTCTTCTCCTCCTTCTTCTCCTCCTCCTCCTCCTTCTCCTTCTCCTTCTTCTTCTTCTTCTTCTCATCCTCCTTCTTCTTCTCCTCCTCCTTCTTCTTCTCCTTCTCCTCCTCCTCCCTCTGCTTCTCCTCTTTCTTCTCCGTCTTCATAATCTTCTTCTTCTTCTGCTCATTTTCCTCCTTCTTCTTCTCCTCTTCGGAATTCCAAACGACAAGTAGGACAGGAGGAAGAGGAGGAGGAGAAAAAAAGTCGAGGAATTTCTAGACAGGTGTAATTTTGGCCGCGACTCAACTATGTTCGGAACATTATCATTCATATTTCACATTCACCATAGTGTGTGTGCTCATCAGGTGTACCTGTCAGGTCTACCTGATAGTGAATGGCTTGCCTTACCTTGTAGTAGTTCAAGGCATCCAGAGTCAGATCATAGCCATCCTGATGAGGTGTACCTGTCAGTTCTACCTGATAGTGAATGGCTTGCCTTACCTTGTAGTAGTTCAAGGCATCCAGAGTCAGATCATAGCCATCCATAGAATAAAGGCATAGCGCACACAGCAACTCCACAACTTGCAGTTTAACCGTGCTGCAATTTGATGACAGTACTGCAAGAAAGAATCAAGAAATATACATACTGATCAATCATATGTCACGGGAGTATTGTGTTTGGATGCATAGGCATATATGAGAGAGATTCATTCATGGAGAGAAGTAACAGCATGGGGAAGTGTAGTCGTCCTGAACTAACTAAGAAGTTTTTACACCTTAAACCAAGGAATTTTGATTGTTCTGAGCATGCATACCCAAATGCTTGTCTAAAATGTCGTGGCAAGCAAGCGCGTTACCACTGGACTCCCCAATAAATACAGTTTTAGGTACTACCGCTTACCAATTAAGTGCCAAAATCTACTTCCTGCTCAGAGAATAAGAAACCTTAATTAAGAAAGCACCAAAATATTTTTTAAAAAAAGTAAACAATAAAAATGAAATAGTACCTAATAATAAAAAAGAGAACCACACAGTGTACCACTAAATAACTAAAAAAAATTAATGCCAATTAGGCGATATAATTGATACAGATATTAGTAGGTATCTAGGTAACACACAGAACTCAAACTTGACAAGTTAACAACTGAATTAGGCACTCTATTATCTTCAGGTAAGAACCAAAGATAGATTATAGATACCAAAGTTATTAATAGACGATTTGGCACTGACCTTGGCACTTAAGGATAGTTTGGACGAATTTAAATCAAGATGATTAGGGAGATCTAGAGTCTATGATCTAGATATCTACCCTCAGTCTAGTATCTATAGCTATACGTAGAGTCTATGATCTATCTACCCTCAGTCTAGTATCCCCCATCATCAATTCTTATGACAAGTATAAAAGTGTGACAATAAATTATCAATTTCTGTGAAACAAGGCGTACCACGCCAAGTCATCATGGATCTTGTCTGTTTCCTCTATATTCCTGTCAATTAATACCAATTACGTCAA
Organism: Diaphorina citri; assembly: GCF_000475195.1. Taxonomy (NCBI): domain Eukaryota; kingdom Metazoa; phylum Arthropoda; class Insecta; order Hemiptera; family Psyllidae; genus Diaphorina; species Diaphorina citri. The sequence goes on from NW_007377722.1 coordinate 228,743, forward strand.
CTGTCCAATAAGTTCCTAGTGGAATTCTCGTAAATTTTCATCTGTGTCACAAAATTGTCACCCTTAGTTAATGATTAGGGACAGGTTAAGATATAAATAGATCTACGGATTACCTATGAACTCTACGGTACTTACCTACAGGGTGACATAGAAGAAGGTCTAATACAATTATTAGGAGGACACTGTGCATTTTGCCTTTCGTTGCTTTTTTTTAACATACCTATTAGGGTTGGGATTAAAAAATTCCCTCAAGAAGTCCGTGAGTTTCTCATGAAATTCAAAAGTGGTTCGTGGCTCATCAGGTTCAGTTGTTGGGTAGGAAAAGGTTAAACCCTATTACTATCACACCCAGTATATTGTATACAGCATGGTCCTCAGAGACTGGTAGTGGTAGATGCTCTAATATCTGCAATACAGAAATCTGTATCCTAGGGCTGGAAGACAAATCTTCTCGAACCTTAATGTCACTATGATCCGAATGGCATGATTAGAAAATCCTGACATGACACTGCCCACTGCCCCTAATAGGCACTTCCTAGCTCATAATAAGGGTGGGGTACCGTTTTGCCCGGTGTTCCGCTACTGCCATCAGGCATAACTACAGGCAGGATAAAGATTCGAACAAAAATCAGCAATATCTCGTAGATATCAAAGTCGACTGAAATTTTTCTTCGTGGGGATTTTTCTACCTTTAAGGGGTTTTATTGGAACTAGGAACTAGTTACAGCTGTATGAAGTTTTTGCGAACTAGGACCTATGTCCAGTTGTAGTTGCAGTTGTATCTGTTCACTTCAAAATGACGCTATAAATTTCAAAGTTATGAAATAGGTAACTACAAAACTTATTTCTTCCATCTCCGTGGACTTTTTCAAGGAAACTTTCCTTGTCCACGGAGATGGAAGAAACTCGAGTCGGATAAGATCAAAACCGGAACGTATATCCATTGTATCATATAAAGGTAATAAGTTTTGTAGTTACCTATTTCATAACTTTATAACCTAGGATGCCTAATATAAACATATTTAATATAATAAGCTAGGTATAAATTTTAATTTCGCCCTGGGACTCGGGCCCAGGCCGCCGCGGAGATCTTAGTCACTGAGGCTGTCTGTCTTATTTATAAATACATATAAACACAAAACTAAAATTAATTAATATATCGTTTTGGAGATGAACCACATTACAAGTCACAATGTGAACAACATCATTATCCACATATCGTTTTGGAGATGAACCACATTACAAGTCACAATGTGAACAACATCATTATCCACACAATACAGGAAGTTTTAATTAAAACACATTTCAATCAACCCTTCCAACAAAACACACAAAATGTGTTCCCTTAATGCTTTGCTCCTACTGTATTTGAACCTCATCGAATAGGGAGCTATATATTATCAAGAGTTAAATATAATTTGAAACTAATAATGATGGTGGTGAAGAGTTTAAAAATAAGACAACTGGAGGGAGGGATTCCAAATGTGGCTGAAATGTTTTAATCCTACCTAATAGTTCAGCACCTCAAAGGCTAAACTAGAGAAGCTAAAATAAAGGTTTTTAAAGGGGGAAGAAGCTAAAGGACCACTGACTTTGGGATCTGGCTGAGAAATGAGAGAGGTCAAAGGACTCACAGATTTTGGCACGAAATTTAGACGAAGAAGAACAAAAACAAGAAGACGAAGAAGAAGAAGAAGAAGAAGAAAAACTGCCGATTTTGAAAGACAGATGAATATTTTAATTTCAATATTGAAAGACGGATTACAGCATGAAATTCATATCTTGGCGCCTAATACTCACTAGATCCTCGGAATTCCATCACGACGCGATATGATATTCATTTCATTGGGATTAAACGATTACACAAAGATATTGACGTTCATAATGGTTGTTAATGGTGCATCAGAATTTCGGTATCAAAATAATTCGGTAGAGTTAATTCCTAGAAACAAATGAGTTCTGTGGAAATGAAGCATTTCCCTTTGTTGATAACTAGGTGCTTCTTCAAAAAAAACACACAAAATGTGTTCCCTTAATGCTTTGCTCCTACTGTATTTGAACCTCATCGAATAGGGGGCGATATGTTATCAAGAGATAGATATGATTTGAAAATAATAATGATGGTGGTGAAGAGTTTAAAAATAAGACGACTGGAGAGAGGGATTCCAAATGTGGCTGAAATGTTTTAATCCTGCCTAATAGTTCAGCATCTCAAAGGCTAAACTAGAGAAGCTAAAATAAAGGTACATAGCTTTGTAATCTTTGTATATGGGTTTTTAAAAGGGGGAAGAAGCTAAAGGCCCACTGACTTTGGGATCTGGCTGAGAAATGAGAGAGGTCAAAGAACTCACAGATTTCGGCACGAAATTTAGATGAAGAAGAACAAAAACAAGAAGACGAAGAAGAAGAAGACAAAGAAGAAAAAAAACTGCCGATTTTGAAAGACAGATGAATATTTTAATTTCAATATTGAAAGACGGATTATAGCATGAAATTCATATCTTGGCGCCTAATATTTACTATAGATCCTCGGAATTCCATCACAACGCGATATGATATTCATTTCATTGGGATTAAACGATTACACAAAGATATTGACGTTCATAATGGCTGTTAATGGTGTGCATCAGAATTTCGGTTTCAAAATAATTCGGTAGAGTTAATTCCTAGAAACAAATGAGTTCTGTGGAAATGAAGCATTTCCCTTTGTTGATAACTAGGTGCTTCTCTTGGAAGCAAAAAAATGTGGCAATCCAGTCTAAGTCGAATTGATGAGAGGAGTTGTCTACAAGATCACCGGGCATGTGATGGGTATTAGAAACATGGATTCAAAATAATTCGGTAGAGTTAATTCCTATAGAAACAAATGAGTTCTGTGGAAATGAAGCATTTCCTTTTGTTGATAACTAGGTGCTTCTCTTGGAAGCATAAAAATGTGGCAATCCAGTCCAAGTCGAATTGATGAGAGGAGTTGTCTACAAGATCACCGGGCATGTCGGGTATTAGGATTAGAAACATGGATCTTGTGGAGTGTGGAGTCAAATCAAGGACAAGAGCAGAAAAAGATGGCCAGCGGAGATAACACAAAGAATACACCACTCCACCACGTCCCAAGGGATCCCTTGAGTGAAAATGTGGCAATCCAGTCCAAGTCGAATTGATGAGAGGAGTTGCCTACAAGATCACCGGGCATGTCGGGTATTAGGATTAGAAACATGGATCTTGTGGAGCCAAATCAAGGACAAGAGCAGAAAAAGATGGCCAGCGGAGATAACACAAAGAATACACCACTCCACCACGTCCCAAGGGATCCCTTGAGAAATTCGGTAGAGTTAATTCCTAGAAACAAATGAGTTCTGTGGAAACGAAGCATTTCCCTTTGTTGATAACTAGGTGCTTCTCTTGGAAGCATAAAAATGTGGCAATCCAGTCTAAGTCGAATTGATGAGAGGAGTTGTCTACAAGATCACCGGGCATGTGATGGGTATTAGAAACATGGATCTTGTGGCTTGTGGAGCCAAATCAAGGACAAGAGTAGAAAAAGATGGCCAGCGGAGATAACACAAAGAATACACCACTCCACCACGTCCCAAGGGATCCCTTGAGGGTTACCATGCCGAGAATGGAAATACCCACAGAACCATGCTTTAGTACAGTGGTTCTCAAACTTTTTTGGGCGCGGAGCACCGGAGGAATTTTTAAAAATAGAGAAAAAATAATAGAAAACACACTTGATGTTATAATAAAATTTTAAAAATGTTGGAATTCATTTTAAATGCGGTAAGAAAAATGAAACTATGCCGAGTACCTGGAAGCTCTTCGCGGAGCACCTGAAAGCTCTTCGCGGAGCGCCAGTGCTCCGCGGAGCACAGTTTGAGAACCACTGCTTTAGTAGATACCATAAGGAATAGAAAAGATCAAGCATAAATCTTTTGATGACCGAAAAATCGTGTAATGGTCCTATACTACATGAACAATATATATAGGTAAACATACACACTGTAATGTGGTGCAGTATGAACAATAGAGGTAAACAAGGAACAATATAGGTAAACATACATAAAAAGCTCACCTAGAAACAGTACTTCCCAAAGATGTTGCCATCGCGCACACTTTTCCAGACTCCAATACTCCAATCTTTCCGCTCCATCTGGAAATACCTGTTATGTAATTTGAATTTTGAAATATGTATAGTTCTTACTATAATAGGCACAATATGAGTTCATAGAAGAACTTAAAAAAAATCAATAATTCCATTTAATATGCCCCACTTGTACTCATAAATGTAATTCTCAGTGCGTTTAACTTTCTTTGAGGGCATCTGTTTAGGGAATACAAACTTCCCAGGATTTTGTTTATGTGTAACTAATACCATGTTCATATCACCTCTATGTTGGTTATGTGTTATGTTCATGTTCATTATGTATTTTCTGTTTTTTATGTATGTTAATGTTTAGTATGTATTGTGTGGCACAGTGCAATGATCAATATACACGTGGCCGCATACATACTGCACCACATTACAGGGTGATTCAGAGTTTCAGACGAACATCGGTTACTATTACTACAGTCCGCATTTGTGAATGTCCCATTCTCGGAACGGCTGGCTTTCTCCTATCCTGTTTTTTCTTCTCTCTTCGCTTTCGGTATGATACGACCTCAGCAGTTTCAATTCCCTTTATCAAACATCTTAAAAGAGAGAGAGAGAGAGAGAAATGAAAGCAGGAGAACCATGTGTGAGCCACCCTGATTATTGGAACAAGCGAAGGAGTTTGTTAAAACAATTATATTGGAAATAAAATCTACGAACATGAGATTTGGATATGGGTAAACACAACCTCTTAAAAGAGAGAGAGAGAGAAATGAAAGCAGGAGAACCATGTGTGGCCCACCCCGTTTATTGGAACAAGCGAAGGAGTTTGTTAAAACAATTATATTGGAAATAAAATCTACGAACATGAGATTTGGATATGGGTAAACACAACCAAGGAGTGTACCTATTGGGAAATGAAATCAGAGAAGCTATTATGCCTAAGAAAGAGATAAATGTAGACATAATATTGAGTAAATATAGTGAAGAACAGCAAGAAGAAGTGTGCTAACAACCAATGCAAACAGGATAATGTGTTTATTTAAAGATCTAATGCACCTATTGGGTCCAACAGTGGATGAAATTATGGAGATGGACAGTAAATATAGCGAGAGGTGTTGGTGAAAGAGATAAATGTAGAAATAATATTGAGTAAATAATATAGTGAAGAACAGCAAGAAGAAGTGTGCTAACAACCAATGCAAACAGGATAATGGTGTTTATTTAAAGATCTAATGCACCTATTGGGTCCAACAGTGGATGAAATTATGGAGATGGACAGTAAATATAGCGAGAGGTGTTGGAAGTAAATGTAAACCAAACAGAAGAAAGAATGGCCCCCTAAAAACGGAAAAATAAGTAGGACAGAAACATAATGAAAATTAACTCGAAATTGTTTTAGGTTAGGCACCTATTGGAAATACATTTGGAGGAAATGAAATATTTCTTTATCATTATTTTTGTGATTATTAATTTGTTACTTACCTACATATTTCTTTATTAATTTCAAAGTACAAAAAAGGTAATTTTCATAATATGTATGTAGGTACCTACCTATCTACTTACGAAATTACAATTAACCAAACTGATATGACATTCTCAATGATCCTGATACCTAATTTATATTTCAATCTCATTTTAAATGTAACAATTTTGTCTGAGAAGTATGCTGTGTCGTTTTGGCAACTCAAACTTTGGGCAGTCCAAGTCCATCAATAAATTTGATTGAGTGTTTCTCTCTCTTATACATAACCAAGTACCTGCCTACAAGTTAAAGACTTACCTTTATTACCAGGTAAATGTAAACCAAACAGAAGAAAGAATGGCCCCCTAAAAACGGAAAAATAAGTAGGACAGAAACATAATGAAAATTAACTCGAAATTGTTTTAGGTAGGCACCTATTGGAAATACATTTGGAGGGAATGAAATATTTCTTTATCATTATTTTTGTGATTATTAATTTGTTACATACCTACATATTTCTTTAATAATTTCAAAGTACAAAAAAGGTAATTTTCATAATATGTATGTAGGTACCTATCTACTTACGAAATTACGAATTAACCAAACTGATATCGCATCCTCAATGATCCTGATACCTAATTTATATTTCAATCTCATTTTAAATGTAACAATTTTGTCTGAGAAGTATGCTGTGTCGTTTTGGCAACTCAAACTTTGGGCAGTCCATCAATAAATTTGATTGAGTGTTTCTCTCTCTTATACATAACCAAGTACCTGCCTACAAGTTAAAGACTTACCTTCATTACCAGCAAATCACCAGCAACTCTTATCTCTACATTATGTCAGGAGAACTTGGATCACACTTATCAAATACATAACATGTATACGCGAAATGAATTAAAAATCGAGAAAAAGGAAGTGAAAAAAAAACGTCATTCACTCTCACGCACAATTTTTTCTCCAACACCACTTGGTTGACGTGAAGAATTTTAACTAGATACCTGTATGTTAGTGGACAAGATACCTAATATGTTAGTGGACAGATCGAGCCAAACAATAACTCCCGAGTCCGCAAACAATAGGTCTGTTACTTTCACTGGAGGTTTATTACCAGCAAATCATCAGCAACTCTTATCTCTACATTATGTCAGGAGAACTTGGATCACACTTATCAAATACATAACATGTATACGCGAAATGAATTAAAAATCGAGAAAAAGGAAGTGAAAAAAACGTCATTCACTCTCACGCACAATTTTTTCTCCAACACCGCTTGGTTGACGTGAAGAATTTTAACTAGATACCTGTATGTTAGTGAACAAGATACCTAATATGTTAGTGGACAGATCGAGCCAAACAATAACTCCCGAGTCCGCAAACAATAGGTCTGTTACTTTCACTGGAGGACCTAGAGTACCTTGGTTCGACCTTACCTGGTGGCTATTAATATCGGGCAATCTATTTGGCATATCTTCAGGTTGGTCTGGAATTAGATCTAGTCTATGATTATCTATAGCTATACCTAGAGTCTATGATCTATCTACCCTGGTTAGTACTGAGAATCAATAAAACACAGGTACCTGTTACCTATATAACTGTGGAGTGGGCTAGTGGAGTGCATAGAGGATTAGTACTGAGAATCAATAAAACACAGGTACCTGTTACCTATATAACTGTGGAGTGGGCTAGTGGAGTGCATAGAGCTTGTAAAGGGAAGTGACAATAGAGGGCTGGCGGACCTTAAACAGGGAGCAGACCAGTGTCTTGCTGTGGGACTATAAATAGGGATCAGAGCAGCCAAACCTTGAAAAAAAAAGTTCAAAGTTTTGTGAACGGATATTTCAGAGTCGCATGTCGGTCGGTCGTCGACAGTGCTTTTTAGTGCCCCTCAGTCACTCCTAGGGTCGCACGAAATAACCCATTTGGTACAAGTACCACCTGATTTTACTCGTGTGGTAAAAGCAAATACATTTGTTATTGCTATCCCATTATCACTAACAATATCAGTCAGGTATAGTCAGCCTTATCAAACCAATGCCAAAAACACTATTATCAGAGGTAGAAGTTCGCAGGATTGCACATTTTAAATGCGGTAAGAAAAATGAAACTATGCCGAGTACCTGGAAGCTCTTCGCGGAGCACCTGAAAGCTCCTATTGCTATCCCATTATCACTAACAATATCAGTCAGGTATAGTCATCCTTATCAAACCAATGCCAAAAACACTATTATCAGAGGTAGAAGTTCGCAGGATTGCAACTTGTACCTGGAATTGGACTGATTTTTTGACCCCAGCTAGGAGAAATTTCAGCATTTTGGTTCTCATAGAGTTTTGAATTATTGACTGTAAATTGTTTATTTAGTGTTACACTGTCAGGTTGTGTAAATATTTTGTTTGTTTTCGTGTTAAAACATAAGGAATAGAAAAGATCAAGCATAAATCTTTTGATGACCGAAAAATCGTGTAATGGTCCTACTACATGAAAAATATAGGTAAACATACACAAAAAGCTCAAACAGTACTTCCCAAAGATGTTGCCACCGCGCACACTTTTCCAGACTCCAATACTCCAATCTTTCCGCTCCATCTGGAAATACCTGTTATGTAATTTGAATTTTGAAATATGTATAGTTCTTACTATAATAGGCACAATATGAGTTCATAGAAGAACTAAAAAAAATCAATAATTCCATTTAATATGCCCCACTTGTACTCATAAATGTAATTCTCAGTGCATTTAACTTTCTTTGAGGGCATCTGTTTAGGGAATACAAACTTCCCAGGATTCTGTTTATGTGTAACTACCATGTTCATATCACCTCTATGTTGGTTATGTTCATGTTCATTATGTATTTTCTGTTTTTTATGTATGTTAATGTTTAGTATGTATTGTGTGGCACAGTGCAATGATCAATCTACACGTGGCCGCATACATACTGCACCACATTACAGGGTGATTCAGAGTTTCAGACGAACATCTGTTAGGTACTATATTACTACAGTCAGCATTTGTGAATGTCCCATTCCGGGGCGAACTTTATCCTAAACAGATAAGGTTCGTTCTCGGAACGGCTGGCTTTCTCCTATCCTGGTTTTCTTCTCTCTTCGCTTACGGGATGATATGACCTCAGCAGTTTCAGTTCCCTTTATCAAACCTCTTTAAAGAGAGAGAGAGAGAGAGAGAGAGAGAGAGAGAGAGAGAGAGAGAGAGAGAGAGAGAGAGAGAGAGAGAGAGATGCTTTTTAGTGCCCCTCAGTCACTCCTAGGGTCGCACGAAATAACCCATTTGGTACAAGTACCACCTGATTTCACTCGTGTGGCGGAAGAGCGGGTTAGTACTGAGAATCAATAAAACACAGGTACCTGTTACCTATATAACTGTGGAGTGGGCTAGTGGAGTACATAGAGCTTTTGTAAAGGGAAGTGACAATAGAGGGCTGGCGGACCTTGAACAGGGAGCAGACCAGTGTCTTGCTGTGGGACTATAAATAGGGATCAGAGCAGCCAAACCTTGAAAAAAAAAAGTTCAAAGTTTTGTGAACGGATATTTCAGAGTCGCATGTCGGTCGGTATTCGATAGTGCTTTTTAGTGCCCCTCAGTCACTCCTAGGGTGCTAGGGTCGCACGAAATAACCCATTTGGTACAAGTACCAGCTGATTTCACTCGTGTGGTAAAAGCAAATACATTTGTTATTGCTATCCCATTATCACCAACAATATCAGTCAGGTATAGTCATCCTTATCAAACCAAATAAATGCCAATAACACTATTATCAGAGGTCGCCAGGACTGCAACTTTTATACCTGGAATTGGACTGATTTTTTGACCCCAGCTAGGAGAAATTTCAGCATTTTGGTTCTCATAGAGTTTTGAATTATTGACTGTAAATTGTTTGTTTAGTGTTACACTGTCAGGTTGTGTAAATATTTTGTTTGTTTGTTTTCGTGTTAAAATGTGCAAATAAATTGACGTACAATTGTGCACGTGAAATAAAATTGTGTATTATTTGTGTGTTAAGGAGCTCTTTAACTATAAGAAAATTATAGCTTAATAGCTTAGTTGATTAATTAATAATAAAACTGTATAGTTCACTAGCTTGTTACGTCATTCACTCTCACGCACAATTTTTTCTCCAACACCACTTGGTTGACGTGAAGAATTTTAACTAGATACCTGTATGTTTTATTGCTATCCCATTGTCACTAACAATATCAGTCAGGTATAGTCAGCCTTATCAAACCAATGCCAAAAACACTATTATCAGAGGTAGAAGTTCGCAGGATTGCAATGCTCTAATATCTGCAATACAGGAATCTGTATCCTAGGGCTAGAAGACAAATCTTATCGAACCTTAATGTCACTATGATCCGAATGGCATGATTAGAAAATCCTGACATGACACTGCCCCTATAATAGGCACTTCCTAGCTCATAATAAGGGTGGGGTACCGTTTTGCCCGGTGTTCCCCTACTGCCATCAGGCATAACTACAGGCAGGATAAAGATTCGAACAAAAATCAGCAATATCTCGTAGATATCAAAGTCGACTGAAATTTACCAGGCGTAGATTGCTGGAGACGTATTAAATAATGCTCGTATGTTACTCAGATGAGATGTGTTTATGAGTTTGGGAATCAGAAGAGTAATGGCACAAATTACCAATACAGAATCATTAGCTTTTTACTTTCCTTATCCTATAGGAAGGAAAGTAATGTAATCGGGTCCAATTTTCGACGGTCAGTTTTTAGTGCCAAACACGTTTTGAGGTCCCTAGAGCCTAAATCCAAAGTTTCAGCCATTGGTCCGTGTGTCTGTCCTTCTGTCTGTAAACAAAATATCTCGAGAACGGTAAGAGCTAGAGCCTTGAAATTTGGCATGCAGCTGTCAAATATGACAAGGATGCGACACGAAACTTTTGGGTAAGATAGGTGCTGCGGTTGGCGGTATTTTGACCATTTTTTGGCGGATTTCGACCGCTTTTTGGCGGTTTTCAGCTATACTGACTAAACGGTTAGAGATATTGTAAAAGTTACAATAGATTGACACCCAAATATAGGATAAGGAAAGTCGTGTGATGTTCACACCAGATTTTTTTCACTTCAACTTTCAAGATTTTTTTTTAAATAATAATGGGGATTTTTGTACCTTTAAGGGGTTTTATTGGAACTAGGAACTAGTTACAGCTGTATGAAGTTTTTGCGAACTAGGAACTATGTCCAGCAGTTGTACCTAGTTACAGTTGTATCTGTTCACTTCAAAATGACGCTATAAATTTCAAAGTTATGAAATAGGTAGGTAACTACAAAACTTATTTCTTCCATCTCCGTGGACTTTTTCAAGGAAACTTTCCTTGTCCACGGAGATGGAAGAAACTCGAGTCGGATAAGATCAAAACCGGAACGTGTATCCATTGTATCATATAAAGGTAATAAGTTTTGTAGTTACCTATTTCATAACTTTATCAACCTAGGTGCCTACATATACACAACCATATTTAATATAATAAGCTAGGTATAAACTTTTAATCTTCGCCCTGGGATCTCGGGCCCAGGCCGCCGCGGAGATCTTAAGCACTGAGGCTGTCTACGTCTTATTTAATAAATATAAACACCAAACTAAAATCTAATATATCGTCTTTGGAGATGAACCACATTACAAGTCACAATGGTGGAACACATCATTATCCACACAATACAGGAAGTTTTCAATTAAAACACATTTCAATCAACCCTTCAACAAAACACACAAAATGTGTTCTCCTTAATGCTTTGCTCTACTCGTATTTGAACCCATTCGAACTAGGTGAGCTATCATATTCATCAAGGAGTTAAAATACTAATTTGGTAAACTAACTAATCGGATGGTGGTGAAAGAGTGTCTTAAAAAATAAGAACGAAACGTGAGGGAG
>NW_007377722.1:240331-246803 GCF_000475195.1 Diaphorina citri
TTTAGGTATATTAGGTGGGCATTTTACGTCTAAAATGTTAAACATTATTACGTCTCTATTTTTGGCAATTTTATTGTTGGCAATTTTATTTTCGGTCGGCAATTTTCACAGGAATCAAGTCTATATTAAAGTCCAGAGACTCAGGATTTTGTAGGGTATAGCGTTACGATATGTCCAACAGGAGAAATATCCACCCAAGGGACACTAGGAGGAAAAAGAATCAATATTCTTAGTGGAGGGTGGACAAAAATACGAAACATCTGGCATAATAATGAAAGTCAAGTTTAGCTAAGAAAAGATTTGGGAATTTCTAGTGGATGTGCCAAATTGCACCATGTTAATCAAGGCGTGGAGGAGGAGTTTCTATGTGAAGTCTTCTCTTTCTGCATTTTCTTTTTGTTGTTTTCTTCTTTCTCTTCCCAATTCTCGTTCTTATATTCCATGTACTCCGACCCTATTTTAACATACAACAGACTATGAAGACTTTATTGAAGAGAAGAAGGAGAAGAAGAAGAAGAAGAAGAAGAAGAATGAAGAAGAGAAGAAGAAGAAGAAGAAAATCAGTCCACTTAATTTTGGGTGTGTTGCATTTTGTGTGTGTGCAATTTCCCGTATTCACCTTCAATACGGCTCGCCTATGCAATAAGTTATATATTCACAAGACAAAATGAAAAATTTATCTGATTATGGATAAATGGAAAAATTATATACCTATACCCTGTGACTAACCAGTTAACCATCAGATTACCTAGGTAGGTACCTCAACTAACTCACCAATCACAAGTTGACAAAAATATCTCTCATTTTTCTGGTCACGATGTTCATCATATGTCCACTAAAACACATGCGTTTATGGGACACTTTACACCAGCGTAATGTGCCAATACTCTTTATCCATTCACCATATGGATTGCAGACATCTGTTGAGGAATCTCGCATTAATTCTTTTTTTTTGTTAGTAGGGATCTGACGGGGTTATCTAGGTACTGTTTAACCTAGATGACTGGTAGGTATAGGTACCTATACCTTAGTATTTACCATACCGAGTGAATTACTGATAAATATCTTGACATAATGACAAGAAGACATACAGGGTGTTACAGGATATGGGCCATTCTGGTAGAGAGAAACATTTATTCAAAGAATAATATTCAAATTAACGTGGTGCCAGTCTTTGGCTGTTGCAGAATCACAAGCGATGATAATCATTCGGTTAGAGAATCTTCAAATCTCGTGGGGGGGTCTTTTTCCTTTTTACATTAATCATTCCTAACATCAACTCATCAGTATGCAAAATTAAAGGTCGTTTTTCTTTAATTCTGATATGGTTGATGTGAAATATGGATGCCGAATCATTTCCACCTTATAGGCTTGTAAGTTGGCTTCGACTCCAACATGAGTATCATAATGTATTACTACACATTTTGGAACAGCATCCTTCTGAACGAAACCACAAGCCCGATAACTTCAAATTTCTCGATTTGGGGTAAATTTTCATTTTTTTTCAAAGTACCTACCTACTGCAACACGTTCCACGAAAAAAAAAAAAAAATGATTGGAATAAAAGCCCGGCGTCACTAAAAACCTTAGTAGTCCGTTTGGTCACGTCAGGTCTGTTAGATAGCTTTAGTTAGGCTACCTCAGTTTCTATCGGGGCCAAGCTGCGTCAATTTCCGCGAAAGGATTTAAAAAAAAAAACGAAGTTTTGACAGGGAGGGAACTGTAACTGCTAAGGTCTTATCGCTCCCCCGAAATCGAAGAGAGAAGGAAGACAGGATAGGAGAAAGTTAGCCCCGTTCCAGGAACGGAACTTTATCTCTTCCAGGATAAAGTTGCCCCGCCGGGTGGGAATCGAACCACGGCCTAGCGCTTACAAGCCTAACTAGGCTGGGAAACAAAAAAAAAAAAAATACACCTCTATTTCGAAGTTGCTACCATAACTCTGCGACAGAACCTGTACCTACATTTTTTACTTAGGTAGGCATAAGTTTTAGATTATATGCCTTCAATATGTCTTGCTGCTCATATGCTGAATGTGCGCAGCTGTGTAGGCTACCAGGAAGACATATAACTATACTACCTATTCCTAGCTTGATTATATTCATCTACCTAGAGGCTCCATATTTCTCAGGAACCGTTCTATTCTAGTTGACAACTTAAACCGGCCCCAGGGCTAAACTCGAACAATAGGTCTCTCGCGATTTTATAATTATTATTTACAAGATACGTCTTGGTTTTTGTTTTGTAATGCTAAGGGGACTCCACTTGTAAAATTTGTAGCCAAAACCAAAATGGTCAGCACCCCAAAGCCAATCACCCTTAGCTAGGGCTGATTGGAGGCTGGGACGCAAAGAAACGCCAGTACGGGGAAAAGGCGAAGAAAAAAAAAAAGAGAAGAATATTTTTTTAGGGGTATAGTTTATAGATAAAATAGTTACTCCTTGATTCGCATTACTCAAATGCAGAATGCATATGTGCAGCACTTCTGCTATCATACAGTAGACGAGTATGTAGTATTACTGCATGTACGAGTATTACATAGGAATCTACAGTTTCTACAGGGTACCCTGATGAGGCACGGGCCTCGGGATTCCTACAAACAGCCCTGGCCTTTTGCCGACACATAAAAATTCAATCTCCAGGATTCGACTACAGCAACCGGGTCTGGAATACGATGTGCTGTACATTATGATTACTCATAAGCTATGTGTCTCCATTATGTGAACAATCACTACGAGTTCTATGTAATCTGGTTATATATTAGTAACCTACTAAAATCTATCTATGTGTTTATTTATTGCTTCTTTCAGTACGAATTGTTCTTACATGTGGGATAGAGAGGGAGCCAAATTTTAGGCGGAGAGAAAAAAGTCGTGTGGAAGAAATTCGTGGAGCAGAATGCAAATGAGTAAAACTTTAAATTAAATGGTCGATTCCTATGTAAAAAGCTTGGGAAAATCAAAACGAGGTCAAAACTCCGGAAAAAAAAAAAAAACTGTAAAAAAGGTCGAAATTCAACTTTTATTTCCGATCTAATGAAATGGGTTCAAATATGATGTGACGTCAGACTTTACGCAGTTGTTTTTTTCGTGCCGTTATAGGTTGCGCCACTATGCATGCGCTAGCCGGGAGGAGCAGAAAGAACTGCGCAGAAACGTATGCGCACAAACACATTAATGCGTTGCCTGCGAGGGAGCTTTGCTCGGGACATTTGATGTGACGTCATCGCCTACGGGAGCGTATGCCGTGACGTCAAAGTTCACGATTTACCGGTATTTTTTAAATGGATTTATCTCGGGATCTAGAAGCCGTTGAAGAAAAAGAAAAATTCCGTTGGTCCTTATTTTTCCTGCTCTATGACTTTGAAACATCACCCAAGTAAGTGCGACTGATCTATTGAAAGAAAAGGGATGGAGAAGGGAAAAGGCATTAAATAGGAGGGTATGGAGGGGTAGGATAAATGAGGGTAACGCCGACCCCAAAGAAAATCGGAAAAAGGTGCAATAAAGATGAAGAAAAAGACATAAGGTACGTACACAGGTACCTACTTTTATAAATAATGTAAAACAAACACTCACATAAATCAATCATGTAAAAATAGGTAATATAATGGTGAAGAAAATAGAAACAGATTTCGTTACCTGTCCTGAATTCCCAAGGAATCTCTACCCTCAGTCTAGTATCTATAGCTATACGTAGAGTCTATGATCTATCTACCCTCGATTTCGTTACCTGTCCTGAATTCCCAAGGAATCCTGAATGACCGAAAGCATGGTCATGTTGCAATCATTAATTTAGACGTCCATAATCCAATCCGAGGGGATAAAGCAACACTAAAATGTTTACACAGTCATGTAGGTTTGTAGGTATCCAGAAGGTAAAAAAGTTCAAACGTTTTGGTTATAAACATCAAGTGTTAGAAGTAGCTATTAAGTGTCCCTATGTACCTACTTCACAGTTGGTAGGTACATGGGAATATTTACATACTACATAGGAAGATATAAGTTAAATCCACCTAATATATTGCCTCATTAATGTTCAATCAAATTCGGAAAAATTTTCATAGATAGGTTCAGACTTACAGAGCCACCTATACCTACTTATTAATTTTATGAATAGGTAGGTACCTATAAATGAATTTATAATATTTACCTTCTTTCATTAATTATGTAGGTACCTAAATTATAATACCCATTACATTTATTTATTTATTTATTTAAATGTAGAATCTTTTACACACGTGTAAGCTGTACTTCTCGTATACCTTAGGTACCTACTTACAAAATAAATTATGTGTTTAATTTTTTATCACTATTTTTTTCTTTCTATTGATAAAAACCACTCAAAATTAGATTGAAAAAATCACGCGAAACACCGAAAATACGAGAAAGGACAAACTGAACTTTTTTGTTTCACTTCACGCTGTTTCACGCGTTTTCCATCTCGTTTGAATCCTGATTCCTGAATGCAGTGAATGAGAAGAGAACCGAGAGAAGTGAGGAGTGAACTCAAAAATATAGCGTAGTCAAACTTCGTACCTACTCAGAAATCACTCAAAACTTCGCGTATAAAATAATCAACACTACTTGATGAATACTATGGAACTATGGATGGTAAATGACTGAAGCTTCTTCTCTCACTTCAGCTTCGCCCAAAATCAAAAAGTGATAAGTACGGATTCCCGGAAATTCCTGTGGGAACCTACTAAACTGTTGAATGTAGGTTGACAGAGGTTCTTGGTAAAAAGACCTTTAATTTGATATATAGGTTGATTAGGTTTCGATGAGTCCTTCTATGGGGACAGACTCCTGATAACACATATCACTACTACTATGTAGCAATACAGATGAGATGGTGTCGGGAATTTCTATGGAAGTTCAGGATATGACTCAGCCTGAATCAGTGCAGGAGGACAGGTTGGGGCTGGGGGGTAAGGTGTACTCATGATTGGGGCGAGTCACTGGGGGCGTGGTCGCGAAATAACACGATAGTTTTTTTCCAACGATAGTACACTGAATACATAGTCAAGTCACTTCTTTTTTTTTAAAAACTTTTTTTGTGTTTCCATTTTCAACAATCAATGGGGTTACATGGTTACATCTCAATAAATTGAAATCAGAACAGGAGAGAAAAGAAAAAGGGAATGTGAAATGATTGAATTTTTGTCTACCTAAGTAGGTAGGTTCCTATATATATGTAGATCTGTATTTAGTTTTCACTTCATTTTTTCGTCCTTTTCTTCTGTCATTATTTTATTCAAAAGGAAAATAAAATAAAGAAAAGTTACTGATTACGTGATTACTGATCCTAAGAGAAAAGATGCGGTGTAATTTAACAATATCTCGGGAACGGTATAAGCTAGAGACTTGAAATTTGGTATGTAGTTCACAAATGTGACAAGGATGCAACTAGGGGTCGCAAATCCCGCACCTTTCCAATCCCGCGGGATCCCATTCCTCGATTTTACACTTCGCCACTGCTCTCTTCAATTTTAGTTTGAATGGCGAGCAGCAAGTACCATAATGTACCCAGGTACCTAGAGCAGAAAAGATGATGATTATTTGATTACTGATCCTTTCGAGTACCGTTAGGTACTCACCAT
Organism: Diaphorina citri; assembly: GCF_000475195.1. Lineage (NCBI taxonomy): Eukaryota > Metazoa > Arthropoda > Insecta > Hemiptera > Psyllidae > Diaphorina > Diaphorina citri. The sequence goes on from NW_007377722.1 coordinate 245,934, forward strand.
CATATTATTTATTTTTCTATTTTCACATCTGATGCTTCTCATTGACCCTAAATCTTCCCCCTAATTCCTCGATTTCACACTTCGCCACTGCTCTCTTCAATTTTAGTTTGAATGGCGAGCAGCAAGTACCATAATGTACCCAGGTACCTAGCTAATAATAAAATCTTATATTATAAGAACAAGATCCATTCACTCATTCACAGTTCACATTTCATAGTTCACACACTGATCGCTCTATCTCGAGAACCACAACACCTAGAAAGCTGAAATTTGGTAGGAATATTCCTTTTATGGTCTAGGTGTGCAATAAGAAAGGATTTTGCGAAAATCTAAACCGATCCTGAGATAGGTATGATCAATTTTTCATCGCTAAAATCTCCATAAGAAATACACAGAGTACAGAGACTGCGGGAGAGAAAACTTTTCCTCGCTCCCCTAATATTTGAGTTTCGTTTATGTTTTTAGTTTGATAAATACAAGTTCGGCCATGCCTTTTCCACAAGTTTGGCCATGCCTCGGGATGAACTAGCGGGATTCCGGAGCGAAGCGACGGAATTCAGCTAGTATTTGTATAGAACCTAAAACACAGTAGATAGGTATAGTACATGCGTGCCCATCAGTGGTACCCCTGCTTCATAGCAGACATCCTGATCAATATTGAATATAGGTAGGTACTTACTCTAACTATTGATGATGATCATTACCTATGCAGTGATTCCCAAACTGGAGTCCGCGTTCCCCGTGGGGGCCGTGAAGGACTTCGTGATCCCCGGAGGATCGTAAAATATAGGAAAAGGGGGCGCGGAGCATTCACAATTGAAATAGAAAGTAAAAAAAAAGGCCGCGTTGAAAAAAAAAAAAAAAAAAGGT